>NW_027517979.1:0-37865 GCF_048772815.1 Callospermophilus lateralis
GGTTTGTAGTAGCTCTTGAAACTTGACAAAATAAAGAAGTTCTCAGTTTTGCTCTCTATGGTTGTTTCCTCTTCAAGTAGCCCTAGGCACCGACTGTGGAAAGCACTTTCATTGAGAGTGGTTGCCAAGCTTCTAAGAAATAACGAGTTTCCGAAATACCAGCAAATATTTTTTCACCCAATCTTGATGATACTTGTTGATAATGATCAGTACACAGATCCCACTTGGCTCACCAAATTTTGTTCTTCTAGGTTGAAGCGTTCGTCTACAGTAGCCGTTTTTATATTTAGGTTTCGCTCTATTCTCTCCTGTATACATAGATGAATTTGGAACTCTAAATCCAACATGGTTTGTAGTAGCTCTTTGAAACTTGACAAAATAACGGAGTTCTCAGTTTTGTCTCTATGGATTGTTTCCTCTTCAATTAGCCCTAGGCACAGACTGTGAAAAAGCACTTTCATTGAGAGGTGTTGCCAAGCTTCTAAGAAATAACGAGTTTCCGAAATACCAGCAAATATTTTTTCACCCAATCTTGATGATACTTTTGCTAATGATCAGTACACAAATCCCACTTGGCTCACCAAATTTTGTTCTTCTACGTTGAAGCGTTCGTCTACAGTAGCAGTTTTTATATTTAGGATTCTCTCTGTTCTCTCCTATATAGATAGATAAATTTGGAACTTTAAATCCAACGTGGATTGTAGTAGCTCTTTGAAACTTGACAAAATAAAGGAGTTCCCAGTTTTGTCTCTATGGTTTGTTTCCTCTTCAAGTAGCCCTAGGCGCAGACTCTGGAAAAGCACTTTCATTGAGAGGGGTTGCCAATCTTCTAAGAAATTACGAGTTTCCGAAGTACCAGCAAATATTTTTTCACCCCATCTTGATGATACTGGTTGCTAAAGATCAGTACACAAATCCCACTTGGCTCACCAAATTGTGTTCTTCTAGGTTGAAGCGTTCGCCTACAGTAGAATTTTTTATATTTACGTTTCCCTCTGTTCTCTCCTATATAGATATATGAATTTGGAACTCTAATTCCAACATGGTTTGTAGTAGCTCTTTGAAACTTGACAAAATAAAGGACTTCTCAGTTTTGTCTCTATGGTTTGTTTCCTCTTCAAGTAGCCCTAGGCACAGACTGTGGAAAAGCACTTTCATTGAGAGAGTTTGCCAAGCTTCTAAGAAATTACAAGTTTCCGAAATACCAGCAAATATTTTTTCACCCAATCTTGATGATACTTGGTGGTAATGATCAGTACACATATCCCACTTGGCTCATCAAATTTTGTTCTTCTAGGTTGAAGCGTTCGTCTATAGTAGCAGTTTTTATATTTAGGTTTCTCTCTGTTCTCTCCTATATAGATAGATGAATTTGGAACTCTAAATCCAACATGGATTGTAGTAGCTCTTTGAACCTTGACAAAATAAAGGAGTTCTCAGTTTTGTCTCTATGGTTTGTTTCCTCTTCAAGTAGCCCTTGGCACAGACTGTGGAAAAGCACTTTCATTGAGAGGGGTTGCCAAGCTTCTAAGAAATAACGAGTTTCCGAAATACCAGCAAATATTTTTTCACCCAATCTTGATGATACTTGTTGATAATGATCAGTACACAGATCCCACTTGGCTCACCAAATTTTGTTCTTCTAGGTTGAAGCGTTCGTCTACAATAGCAGTTTTTATATTTAGGTTTCACTCTGTTCTCTCATATATAGATAGATGAATTTGGAACTCTAAATCCAACATGGTTTGTAGTAGCTCTTTGAAACTTGACAAAATAAAGGAGTTCTGAGTTTTGTCTCTATTGTTTGTTTCCTCTTGAAGTTACCCTAGGCACAGACTGTGGAAAACTACTTTCCTTGAGAGGTGTTGCCAAGCTTCTAAGAAATAACGAGTTTCCGAAATACCAGCAAATATTTTTTCACCCAATCTTGATGATACTGGTTGCTAATGATCAGTACACAAATCCCACTTGGCTCACCAAATTGTGTTCTTCTAGGTTGAAGCGTTCGCCTACAGTAGCAGTTTTTATATTTAGGTTTCTCACTGTTCTCTCCTATATAGATAGATGAATTTGGAACTCTAAATCCAACATGGATTGTAGTAGATCTTTGAAACTTGACAAAATAAAGGAGATCTCAGTTTTGTCTCTATGGTTTGTTTCCTCTTCAGGTAGCCCTAGGCATCGACTGTGGAAAAGCACTTTCATTGAGAGGGGTTGCCAATCTTCTAAGAAATTACGAGTTTCCGAAATACCAGCAAATATTTTTTCACCCAATCTTGATGATACTGGATGCTAATGATCAGTACACAAATCCCACTTGGCTCACCAAATTGTGTTCTTCTAGGTTGAAGCGTTCGCCTACAGTAGAAGTTTTTATATTTAGGTTTCCCTCTGTTCTCTCCTATATAGATAGATGAATTTGGAACTCTAAATCCAACATAGTTTGTAGTAGCTCTTTGAAGCTTGACAAAATAAAGGAGTTCTCAGTTTTGTCTCTATGGTTTGTTTCCTCTTCAAGTAGCCCTAGGCACAGACTGTGGAAAAGCACTTTCATTGAGAGAGTTTGCCAAGCTTCTAAGAAATTACAAGTTTCCGAAATACCAGCAAATATTTTTTCAACCAATCTTGATGATACTTGGTTGTAATGATCAGTACACAAATCCAACTTGGCTACCCAAATTTTGTTCTTCTAGGTTGAAGCGTTCGTCTACAGTAGCAGTTTTTATATTTAGGTTTCTCTCTGTTCTCTCCTATATAGATAGATGAATTTGGAACTCTAAATCCAACATGGATTGTAGTAGATCTTTGAAACTTGACAAAATAAAGGAGATCTCAGTTTTGTCTCTATGGTTTGTTTCCTCTTCAAGTAGCCCTAGGCATCGACTGTGGAAAAGCACTTCCATTGAGAGGGGTTGCCAAGCTTCTAAGATATTACGAGTTTCCGAAATACCAGCAAATATTTTTTCACCCAATTTTGATGATACTTGGTTGTAATGATCAGTACACAAGTCCCACTTGGCTCAAGAAATTTTGTTCTTCTAAGTTGAAGCGTTCGTGTACAGTAGCTGTTTTTATATTTAGGTTTCGCTCTGTTCTCTCCTGTATAGATAGATGTATTTGGAACTCTAAATCCAACATGGTTTGTAGTAGTTCTTTGAAACTTGACAAAATAAAGGAGTTCTCAGTTTTGTCTCTATGGTTTGTTTCCTCTTCAAGTAGCCCTAGGCACAGACTGTGGAAAAGCACTTTCATTGAGAGGGGTTGCCAAGCTTCTAAAAAATAACGAGTTTCCGAAGTTGCAGCAAATATTTTTTCACCCAATCTTGATGATACTTGTTGCTAATGATCAGTACACAAATCCCACTTGGCTCACCATATTATGTTCTTCTAGGTTGAAGCGTTCGTCTATAGTAGCAGTTTCTATATTTAGGTTTCCCTCTGCTCTCTCCTGTATAGATAGATGAATTTGGAACTCTAAATCCAACATGGTTTGTAGTAGCTCTTTGAAACTTGACAAAATAAAGGAGTTCTCAGTTTTGTCTCTATGGTTGTTTCCTCTTCAAGTAGCCCTAGGCACAGACTGTGGAAAACCACTTTCATTGAGAGTGGTTGCCAAGCTTCTAAGAAATAACGAGTTTCCGAAATACCAGCAAATATTTTTTCACCCAATCTTGATGATACTTGTTGATAATGATCAGTACACAGATCCCACTTGGCTCACCAAATTTTGTTCTTATAGGTTGAAGCGTTCGTCTACAGTAGCCGTTTTTATATTTAGGTTTCGCTCTATTCTCTCCTGTATACATAGATGAATTTGGAACTCTAAATCCAACATGGTTTGTAGTAGCTCTTTGAAACTTGACAAAATAACGGAGTTCTCAGTTTTGTCTCTATGGATTGTTTCCTCTTCAATTAGCCCTAGGCACACACTGTGAAAAAGCACTTTCATTCAGAGGTGTTGCCAAGCTTCTAAGAAATAACGAGTTTCCGAAATACCAGCAAATATTTTTTCAACCAATCTTGATGATACTTGGTGGTAATGATCAGTACACAAATCCCACTTGGCTCATCAAATTTTGTTCTTCTAGGTTGAAGCGTTCGTCTACAGTAGCTGTTTTTATATTTAGGTTTCTCTCTGTTCTCTCCTATATAGATAGATGAATTTGGAACTCTAAATCCAACATGGATTGTAGTAGCTCTTTGAACCTTGACAAAATAAAGGAGTTCTCAGTTTTGTCTCTATGGTTTGTTTCCTCTTCAAGTAGCCCTTGGCACAGACTGTGGAAAAGCACTTTCATTGAGAGGGGTTGCCAAGCTTCTAAGAAATAACGAGTTTCCGAAATACCAGCAAATATTTTTTCACCCAATCTTGATGATACTTGTTGATAATGATCAGTACACAGATCCCACTTGGCTCACCAAATTTTGTTCTTCTAGGTTGAAGCGTTCGTCTACAATAGCAGTTTTTATATTTAGGTTTCACTCTGTTCTCTCATATATAGATAGATGAATTTGGAACTCTAAACCAACATGGTTTGTAGTAGCTCTTTGAAACTTGACAAAATAAAGGAGTTCTGAAGTTTTGTCTCTATTGTTTGTTTTCTCTTGAAGTTACCCTAGGCACAGACTGTGGAAAACTACTTTCCTTGAGAGGTGTTGCCAAGCTTCTAAGAAATAACGAGTTTCCGAAATACCAGCAAATATTTTTTCACCCAATCTTGATGATACTGGTTGCTAATGATCAGTACACAAATCCAACTTGGCTCACCAAATTGTGTTCTTCTAGGTTGAAGCGTTCGCCTACAGTAGCAGTTTTTATATTTAGGTTTCTCTCTGTTCTCTCCTATATAGATAGATGAATTTGGAACTCTAAATCCAACATGGATTGTAGTAGATCTTTGAAACTTGACAAAATAAAGGAGTTCTCAGTTTTGTCTCTATGGTTTGTTTCCTCTTCAAGTAGCCCTAGGCACAGACTGTGGAAAAGCACTTTCATTGAGAGAGTTTGCCAAGCTTCTAAGAAATTACAAGTTTCCGAAATACCAGCAAATATTTTTTCAACCAATCTTGATGATACTTGGTTGTAATGATCACTACACAAATCCAACTTGGCTACCCAAATTTTGTTCTTCTAGGTTGAAGCGTTCATCTACAGTAGCAGTTTTTATATTTAGGTTTCTCTCTGTTCTCTCCTATATAGATAGATGAATTTGGAACTCTAAATCCAACATGGATTGTAGTAGATCTTTGAAACTTGACAAAATAAAGGAGATCTCAGTTTTGTCTCTATGGTTTGTTTCCTCTTCAAGTAGCCCTAGGCATCGACTGTGGAAAAGCACTTCCATTGAGAGGGGTTGCCAAGCTTCTAAGATATTACGAGTTTCCGAAATACCAGCAAATATTTTTTCACCCAATTTTGATGATACTTGGTTGTAATGATCAGTACACAAGTCCCACTTGGCTCAAGAAATTTTGTTCTTCTAAGTTGAAGCGTTCGTGTACAGTAGCAGTTTTTATATTTAGGTTTCGCTCTGTTCTCTCCTGTATAGATAGATGTATTTGGAACTCTAAATCCAACATCGTTTGTAGTAGTTCTTTGAAACTTGACAAAATAAAGGAGTTCTCAGTTTTGTCTCTATGGTTTGTTTCCTCTTCAAGTAGCCCTAGGCACAGACTGTGGAAAAGCACTTTCATTGAGAGGGGTTGCCAAGCTTCTAAAAAATAACGAGTTTCCGAAGTTGCAGCAAATATTTTTTCACCCAATCTTGATGATACTTGTTGCTAATGATCAGTACACAAATCCCACTTGGCTCACCATATTTTCTTCTTCTAGGTTGAAGCGTTCGTCTATAGTAGCAGTTTTTATATTTAGGTTTCCCTCTGCTCTCTCCTGTATAGATAGATGAATTTGGAACTCTAAATCCAACATGGTTTGTAGTAGCTCTTTGAAACTTGACAAAATAAAGGAGTTCTCAGTTTTGTCTCTATGGTTGTTTCCTCTTCAAGTAGCCCTAGGCACAGACTGTGGAAAACCACTTTCATTGAGAGTGGTTGCCAAGCTTCTAAGAAATAACGAGTTTCCGAAATACCAGCAAATGTTTTTTCACCCAATCTTGATGATACTTGTTGATAATGATCAGTACACAGATCCCACTTGGCTCACCAAATTTTGTTCTTCTAGGTTGAAGCGTTCGTCTACAGTAGCCGTTTTTATATTTAGGTTTCGCTCTATTCTCTCCTGTATACATAGATGAATTTGGAACTCTAAATCCAACATGGTTTGTAGTAGCTCTTTGAAACTTGACAAAATAACGGAGTTCTCAGTTTTGTCTCTATGGATTGTTTCCTCTTCAATTAGCCCTAGGCACAGACTGTGAAAAAGCACTTTCATTGAGAGGTGTTGCCAAGCTTCTAAGAAATAACGAGTTTCCGAAATACCAGCAAATATTTTTTCACCCAATCTTGATGATACTTTTGCTAATGATCAGTACACAAATCCCACTTGGCTCACCAAATTTTGTTCTTCTAGGTTGAAGCGTTCGTCTACAGTAGCAGTTTTTATATTTAGGTTTCACTCTGTTCTCTCATATATAGATAGATGAATTTGGAACTCTAAATCCAACATGGTTTGTAGTAGCTCTTTGAAACTTGACAAAATAAAGGAGTTCTGAGTTTTGTCTCTATTGTTTGTTTCCTCTTGAAGTTACCCTAGGCACAGACTGTGGAAAACTACTTTCCTTGAGAGGTGTTGCCAAGCTTCTAAGAAATAACGAGTTTCCGAAATACCAGCAAATATTTTTTCACCCAATCTTGATGATACTGGTTGCTAATGATCAGTACACAAATCCAACTTGGCTCACCAAATTGTGTTCTTCTAGGTTGAAGCGTTCGCCTACAGTAGCAGTTTTTATATTTAGGTTTCTCTCTGTTCTCTCCTATATAGATAGATGAATTTGGAACTCTAAATCCAACATGGATTGTAGTAGATCTTTGAAACTTGACAAAATAAAGGAGTTCTCAGTTTTGTCTCTATGGTTTGTTTCCTCTTCAAGTAGCCCTAGGCACAGACTGTGGAAAAGCACTTTCATTGAGAGAGTTTGCCAAGCTTCTAAGAAATTACAAGTTTCCGAAATACCAGCAAATATTTTTTCAACCAATCTTGATGATACTTGGTTGTAATGATCACTACACAAATCCAACTTGGCTACCCAAATTTTGTTCTTCTAGGTTGAAGCGTTCATCTACAGTAGCAGTTTTTATATTTAGGTTTCCCTCTGTTCTCTCCTATATAGATAGATGAATTTGGAACTCTAAATCCAACATGGATTGTAGTAGATCTTTGAAACTTGACAAAATAAAGGAGATCTCAGTTTTGTCTCTATGGTTTGTTTCCTCTTCAAGTAGCCCTAGGCATCGACTGTGGAAAAGCACTTCCATTGAGAGGGGTTGCCAAGCTTCTAAGATATTACGAGTTTCCGAAATACCAGCAAATATTTTTTCACCCAATCTTGATGATACTTGGTTGTAATGATCAGTACACAAGTCCCACTTGGCTCAAGAAATTTTGTTCTTCTAAGTTGAAGCGTTCGTGTACAGTAGCAGTTTTTATATTTAGGTTTCGCTCTGTTCTCTCCTGTATAGATAGATGTATTTGGAACTCTAAATCCAACATGGTTTGTAGTAGTTCTTTGAAACTTGACAAAATAAAGGAGTTCTCAGTTTTGTCTCTATGGTTTGTTTCCTCTTCAAGTAGCCCTAGGCACAGACTGTGGAAAAGCACTTTCATTGAGAGGGGTTGCCAAGCTTCTAAAAAATAACGAGTTTCCGAAGTTGCAGCAAATATTTTTTCACCCAATCTTGATGATACTTGTTGCTAATGATCAGTACACAAATCCCACTTGGCTCACCATATTTTGTTCTTCTAGGTTGAAGCGTTCGTCTATAGTAGCAGTTTTTATATTTAGGTTTCCCTCTGCTCTCTCCTGTATAGATAGATGAATTTGGAACTCTAAATCCAACATGGTTTGTAGTAGCTCTTTGAAACTTGACAAAATAAAGGAGTTCTCAGTTTTGTCTCTATGGTTGTTTCCTCTTCAAGTAGCCCTAGGCACAGACTGTGGAAAACCACTTTCATTGAGAGTGGTTGCCAAGCTTCTAAGAAATAACGAGTTTCCGAAATACCAGCAAATGTTTTTTCACCCAATCTTGATGATACTTGTTGATAATGATCAGTACACAGATCCCACTTGGCTCACCAAATTTTGTTCTTCTAGGTTGAAGCGTTCGTCTACAGTAGCCGTTTTTATATTTAGGTTTCGCTCTATTCTCTCCTGTATACATAGATGAATTTGGAACTCTAAATCCAACATGGTTTGTAGTAGCTCTTTGAAACTTGACAAAATAACGGAGTTCTCAGTTTTGTCTCTATGGATTGTTTCCTCTTCAATTAGCCCTAGGCACAGACTGTGAAAAAGCACTTTCATTGAGAGGTGTTGCCAAGCTTCTAAGAAATAACGAGTTTCCGAAATACCAGCAAATATTTTTTCACCCAATCTTGATGATACTTTTGCTAATGATCAGTACACAAATCCCACTTGGCTCACCAAATTTTGTTCTTCTAGGTTGAAGCGTTCGTCTACAGTAGCAGTTTTTATATTTAGGTTTCACTCTGTTCTCTCATATATAGATAGATGAATTTGGAACTCTAAATCCAACATGGTTTGTAGTAGCTCTTTGAAACTTGACAAAATAAAGGAGTTCTGAGTTTTGTCTCTATTGTTTGTTTCCTCTTGAAGTTACCCTAGGCACAGACTGTGGAAAACTACTTTCCTTGAGAGGTGTTGCCAAGCTTCTAAGAAATAACGAGTTTCCGAAATACCAGCAAATATTTTTTCACCCAATCTTGATGATACTGGTTGCTAATGATCAGTACACAAATCCCACTTGGCTCACCAAATTGTGTTCTTCTAGGTTGAAGCGTTCGCCTACAGTAGCAGTTTTTATATTTAGGTTTCTCTCTGTTCTCTCCTATATAGATAGATGAATTTGGAACTCTAAATCCAACATGGATTGTAGTAGATCTTTGAAACTTGACAAAATAAAGGAGATCTCAGTTTTGTCTCTATGGTTTGTTTCCTCATCAAGTAGCCCTAGGCATCGACTGTGGAAAAGCACTTTCATTGAGAGGGGTTGCCAATCTTCTAAGAAATTACGAGTTTCCGAAATACCAGCAAATATTTTTTCACCCAATCTTGATGATACTGGATGCTAATGATCAGTACACAAATCCCACTTGGCTCACCAAATTGTGTTCTTCTAGGTTGAAGCGTTCGCCTACAGTAGAAGTTTTTATATTTAGGTTTCCCTCTGTTCTCTCCTATATAGATAGATGAATTTGGAACTCTAAATCCAACATAGTTTGTAGTAGCTCTTTGAAGCTTGACAAAATAAAGGAGTTCTCAGTTTTGTCTCTATGGTTTGTTTCCTCTTCAAGTAGCCCTAGGCACAGACTGTGGAAAAGCACTTTCATTGAGAGAGTTTGCCAAGCTTCTAAGAAATTACAAGTTTCCGAAATACCAGCAAATATTTTTTCAACCAATCTTGATGATACTTGGTTGTAATGATCAGTACACAAATCCAACTTGGCTACCCAAATTTTGTTCTTCTAGGTTGAAGCGTTCGTCTACAGTAGCAGTTTTTATATTTAGGTTTCTCTCTGTTCTCTCCTATATAGATAGATGAATTTGGAACTCTAAATCCAACATGGATTGTAGTAGCTCTTTGAAACTTGACAAAATAAAGGAGATCTCAGTTTTGTCTCTATGGTTTGTTTCCTCTTCAAGTAGCCCTAGGCATCGACTGTGGAAAAGCACTTCCATTGAGAGGGGTTGCCAAGCTTCTAAGATATTACGAGTTTCCGAAATACCAGCAAATATTTTTTCACCCAATTTTGATGATACTTGGTTGTAATGATCAGTACACAAGTCCCACTTGGCTCAAGAAATTTTGTTCTTCTAAGTTGAAGCGTTCGTGTACAGTAGCAGTTTTTATATTTAGGTTTCGCTCTGTTCTCTCCTGTATAGATAGATGTATTTGGAACTCTAAATCCAACATGGTTTGTAGTAGTTCTTTGAAACTTGACAAAATAAAGGAGTTCTCAGTTTTGTCTCTATGGTTTGTTTCCTCTTCAAGTAGCCCTAGGCACAGACTGTGGAAAAGCACTTTCATTGAGAGGGGTTGCCAAGCTTCTAAAAAATAACGAGTTTCCGAAGTTGCAGCAAATATTTTTTCACCCAATCTTGATGATACTTGTTGCTAATGATCAGTACACAAATCCCACTTGGCTCACCATATTTTGTTCTTCTAGGTTGAAGCGTTCGTCTATAGTAGCAGTTTTTATATTTAGGTTTCACTCTGCTCTCTCCTGTATAGATAGATGAATTTGGAACTCTAAATCCAACATGGTTTGTAGTAGCTCTTTGAAACTTGACAAAATAAAGGAGTTCTCAGTTTTGTCTCTATGGTTGTTTCCTCTTCAAGTAGCCCTAGGCACAGACTGTGGAAAACCACTTTCATTGAGAGTGGTTGCCAAGCTTCTAAGAAATAACGAGTTTCCGAAATACCAGCAAATATTTTTTCACCCAATCTTGATGATACTTGTTGATAATGATCAGTACACAGATCCCACTTGGCTCACCAAATTTTGTTCTTCTAGGTTGAAGCGTTCGTCTACAGTAGCCGTTTTTATATTTAGGTTTCGCTCTATTCTCTCCTGTATACATAGATGAATTTGGAACTCTAAATCCAACATGGTTTGTAGTAGCTCTTTGAAACTTGACAAAATAACGGAGTTCTCAGTTTTGTCTCTATGGATTGTTTCCTCTTCAATTAGCCCTAGGCACAGACTGTGAAAAAGCACTTTCATTGAGAGGTGTTGCCAAGCTTCTAAGAAATAACGAGTTTCCGAAATACCAGCAAATATTTTTTCACCCAATCTTGATGATACTTGGTGGTAATGATCAGTACACAAATCCCACTTGGCTCATCAAATTTTGTTCTTCTAGGTTGAAGCGTTCGTCTACAGTAGCTGTTTTTATATTTAGGTTTCTCTCTGTTCTCTCCTATATAGATAGATGAATTTGGAACTCTAATCCAACATGGATTGTAGTAGCTCTTTGAACCTTGACAAAATAAAGGAGTTCTCAGTTTTGTCTCTATGGTTTGTTTCCTCTTCAAGTAGCCCTTGGCACAGACTGTGGAAAAGCACTTTCATTGAGAGGGGTTGCCAAGCTTCTAAGAAATAACGAATTTCCGAAATACCAGCAAATATTTTTTCACCCAATCTTGATGATACTTGTTGATAATGATCAGTACACAGATCCCACTTGGCTCACCAAATTTTGTTCTTCTAGGTTGAAGCGTTCGTCTACAATAGCAGTTTTTATATTTAGGTTTCACTCTGTTCTCTCATATATAGATAGATGAATTTGGAACTCTAAATCCAACATGGTTTGTAGTAGCTCTTTGAAACTTGACAAAATAAAGGAGTTCTGAGTTTTGTCTCTATTGTTTGTTTCCTCTTGAAGTTACCCTAGGCACAGACTGTGGAAAACTACTTTCCTTGAGAGGTGTTGCCAAGCTTCTAAGAAATAACGAGTTTCCGAAATACCAGCAAATATTTTTTCACCCAATCTTGATGATACTGGTTGCTAATGATCAGTACACAAATCCCACTTGGCTCACCAAATTGTGTTCTTCTAGGTTGAAGCGTTCGCCTACAGTAGCAGTTTTTATATTTAGGTTTCTCTCTGTTCTCTCCTATATAGATAGATGAATTTGGAACTCTAAATCCAACATGGATTGTAGTAGATCTTTGAAACTTGACAAAATAAAGGAGATCTCAGTTTTGTCTCTATGGTTTGTTTCCTCTTCAAGTAGCCCTAGGCATCGACTGTGGAAAAGCACTTTCATTGAGAGGGGTTGCCAATCTTCTAAGAAATTACGAGTTTCCGAAATACCAGCAAATATTTTTTCACCCAATCTTGATGATACTGGATGCTAATGATCAGTACACAAATCCCACTTGGCTCACCAAATTGTGTTCTTCTAGGTTGAAGCGTTCGCCTACAGTAGAAGTTTTTATATTTAGGTTTCCCTCTGTTCTCTCCTATATAGATAGATGAATTTGGAACTCTAAATCCCACATAGTTTGTAGTAGCTCTTTGAAGCTTGACAAAATAAAGGAGTTCTCAGTTTTGTCTCTATGGTTTGTTTCCTCTTCAAGTAGCCCTAGGCACAGACTGTGGAAAAGCACTTTCATTGAGAGAGTTTGCCAAGCTTCTAAGAAATTACAAGTTTCCGAAATACCAGCAAATATTTTTTCAACCAATCTTGATGATACTTGGTTGTAATGATCAGTACACAAATCCAACTTGGCTACCCAAATTTTGTTCTTCTAGGTTGAAGCGTTCGTCTACAGTAGCAGTTTTTATATTTAGGTTTCTCTCTGTTCTCTCCTATATAGATAGATGAATTTGGAACTCTAAATCCAACATGGATTGTAGTAGATCTTTGAAACTTGACAAAATAAAGGAGATCTCAGTTTTGTCTCTATGGTTTGTTTCCTCTTCAAGTAGCCCTAGGCATCGACTGTGGAAAAGCACTTCCATAGAGAGGGGTTGCCAAGCTTCTAAGATATTACGAGTTTCCGAAATACCAGCAAATATTTTTTCACCCAATTTTGATGATACTTGGTTGTAATGATCAGTACACAAGTCCCACTTGGCTCAAGAAATTTTGTTCTTCTAAGTTGAAGCGTTCGTGTACAGTAGCAGTTTTTATATTTAGGTTTCGCTCTGTTCTCTCCTGTATAGATAGATGTATTTGGAACTCTAAATCCAACATGGTTTGTAGTAGTTCTTTGAAACTTGACAAAATAAAGGAGTTCTCAGTTTTGTCTCTATGGTTTGTTTCCTCTTCAAGTAGCCCTAGGCACAGACTGTGGAAAAGCACTTTCATTGAGAGGGGTTGCCAAGCTTCTAAAAAATAACGAGTTTCCGAAGTTGCAGCAAATATTTTTTCACCCAATCTTGATGATACTTGTTGCTAATGATCAGTACACAAATCCCACTTGGCTCACCATATTTTGTTCTTCTAGGTTGAAGCGTTCGTCTATAGTAGCAGTTTTTATATTTAGGTTTCCCTCTGCTCTCTCCTGTATAGATAGATGAATTTGGAACTCTAAATCCAACATGGTTTGTAGTAGCTCTTTGAAACTTGACAAAATAAAGGAGTTCTCTGTTTTGTCTCTATGGTTGTTTCCTCTTCAAGTAGCCCTAGGCACAGACTGTGGAAAACCACTTTCATTGAGAGTGGTTGCCAAGCTTCTAAGAAATAACGAGTTTCCGAAATACCAGCAAATATTTTTTCACCCAATCTTGATGATACTTGTTGATAATGATCAGTACACAGATCCCACTTGGCTCACCAAATTTTGTTCTTCTAGGTTGAAGCGTTCGTCTACAGTAGCCGTTTTTATATTTAGGTTTCGCTCTATTCTCTCCTGTATACATAGATGAATTTGGAACTCTAAATCCAACATGGTTTGTAGTAGCTCTTTGAAACTTGACAAAATAACGGAGTTCTCAGTTTTGTCTCTATGGATTGTTTCCTCTTCAATTAGCCCTAGGCACAGACTGTGAAAAAGCACTTTCATTGAGAGGTGTTGCCAAGCTTCTAAGAAATAACGAGTTTCCGAAATACCAGCAAATATTTTTTCACCTAATCTTGATGATACTTTTGCTAATGATCAGTACACAAATCCCACTTGGCTCACCAAATTTGGTTCTTCTAGGTTGAAGCGTTCGTCTACAGTAGCAGTTTTTATATTTAGGTTTCCCTCTGTTCTCTCATATATAGATAGATGAATTTGGAACTCTAAATCCAACATGGTTTGTAGTAGCTCTTTGAAACTTGACAAAATAAAGGAGTTCTGAGTTTTGTCTCTATTGTTTGTTTCCTCTTGAAGTTACCCTAGGCACAGACTGTGGAAAACTACTTTCCTTGAGAGGTGTTGCCAAGCTTCTAAGAAATAACGAGTTTCCGAAATACCAGCAAATATTTTTTCACCCAATCTTGATGATACTGGTTGCTAATGATCAGTACACAAATCCCACTTGGCTCACCAAATTGTGTTCTTCTAGGTTGAAGCGTTCGCCTACAGTAGCAGTTTTTATATTTAGGTTTCCCTCTGTTCTCTCCTATATAGATAGATGAATTTGGAACTCTAAATCCAACATGGATTGTAGTAGATCTTTGAAACTTGACAAAATAAAGGAGATCTCAGTTTTGTCTCTATGGTTTGTTTCCTCATCAAGTAGCCCTAGGCATCGACTCTGGAAAAGCACTTTCATTGAGAGGGGTTGCCAATCTTCTAAGAAATAACGAGTTTCCGAAGTACCAGCAAATATTTTTTCACCCCATCTTGATGATACTGGTTGCTAAAGATCAGTACACAAATCCCACTTGGCTCACCAAATTGTGTTCTTCTAGGTTGAAGCGTTCGCCTACAGTAGAAGTTTTTATATTTAGGTTTCCCTCTGTTCTCTCCTATATAGATATATGAATTTGGAACTCTAAATCCAACATGGTTTGTAGTAGCTCTTTGAAACTTGACAAAATAAAGGACTTCTCAGTTTTGTCTCTATGGTTTGTTTCCTCTTCAAGTAGCCCTAGGCACAGACTGTGGAAAAGCACTTTCATTGAGAGAGTTTGCAAAGCTTCTAAGAAATTACAAGTTTCCGAAATACCAGCAAATATTTTTTCACCCAATCTTGATGATACTTGGTGGTAATGATCAGTACACAAATCCCACTTGGCTCATCAAATTTTGTTCTTCTAGGTTGAAGCGTTCGTCTACAGTAGCAGTTTTTATATTTAGGTTTCTCTCTGTTCTCTCCTATATAGATAGATGAATTTGGAACTCTAAATCCAACATGGATTGTAGTAGCTCTTTGAACCTTGACAAAATAAAGGAGTTCTCAGTTTTGTCTCTATGGTTTGTTTCCTCTTCAAGTAGCCCTAGGCACAGACTGTGGAAAAGCACTTTCATTGAGAGGGGTTGCCAAGCTTCTAAGAAATAACGAGTTTCCGAAATACCAGCAAATATTTTTTCACCCAATCTTGATGATACTTGTTGATAATGATCAGTACACAGATCCCACTTGGCTCACCAAATTTTGTTCTTCTAGGTTGAAGCGTTCGTCTACAATAGCAGTTTTTATATTTAGGTTTCACTCTGTTCTCTCATATATAGATAGATGAATTTGGAACTCTAAATCCAACATGGTTTGTAGTAGCTCTTTGAAACTTGACAAAATAAAGGAGTTCTGAGTTTTGTCTCTATTGTTTGTTTCCTCTTGAAGTTACCCTAGGCACAGACTGTGGAAAACTACTTTCATTGAGAGGTGTTGCCAAGCTTCTAAGAAATAACGAGTTTCCGAAATACCAGCAAATATTTTTTCACCCAATCTTGATGATACTGGTTGCTAATGATCAGTACACAAATCCCACTTGGCTCACCAAATTGTGTTCTTCTAGGTTGAAGCGTTCGCCTACAGTAGCAGTTTTTATATTTAGGTTTCTCTCTGTTCTCTCCTATATAGATAGATGAATTTGGAACTCTAAATCCAACATGGATTGTAGTAGATCTTTGAAACTTGACAAAATAAAGGAGATCTCAGTTTTGTCTCTATGGTTTGTTTCCTCTTCAAGTAGCCCTAGGCATCGACTGTGGAAAAGCACTTTCATTGAGAGGGGTTGCCAATCTTCTAAGAAATTACGAGTTTCCGAAATACCAGCAAATATTTTTTCACCCAATCTTGATGATACTGGATGCTAATGATCAGTACACAAATCCCACTTGGCTCACCAAATTGTGTTCTTCTAGGTTGAAGCGTTCGCCTACAGTAGAAGTTTTTATATTTAGGTTTCCCTCTGTTCTCTCCTATATAGATAGATGAATTTGGAACTCTAAATCCAACATAGTTTGTAGTAGCTCTTTGAAGCTTGACAAAATAAAGGAGTTCTCAGTTTTGTCTCTATGGTTTGTTTCCTCTTCAAGTAGCCCTAGGCACAGACTGTGGAAAAGCACTTTCATTGAGAGAGTTTGCCAAGCTTCTAAGAAATTACAAGTTTCCGAAATACCAGCAAATATTTTTTCACCCAATCTTGATGATACTTGGTGGTAATGATCAGTACACAAGTCCCACTTGGCTCAAGAAATTTTGTTCTTCTAAGTTGAAGCGTTCGTGTACAGTAGCAGTTTTTATATTTAGGTTTCACTCTGTTGTCTCATATATAGATAGATGAATTTGGAACTCTAAATCCAACATGGTTTGTAGTAGCTCTTTGAAACTTGACAAAATAAAGGAGTTCTGAGTTTTGTCCCTATTGTTTGTTTCCTCCTCAAGTAGCCCTAGGCGCAGACTGTGGAAAAGCACTTTCATTGAGAGGGGTTGCCAAGCGTCTAAAAAATAACGAGTTTCCGAAGTACCTGCAAATATTTTTTCACCCAATCAAGATGATACTTGTTGCTAATGATCAGTACACAAATCCCACTTGGCTCACCATATTTTGTTCTTATAGGTTGAAGAGTTCGTCTACAGTAGCAGTTTTTATATAGGTTTCTCTCTGTTCTCTCATATATAGATAGATGAATTTGGAACTGTAAATCCAACATGGTTTGTAGTAGCTCTTTGAAACTTGACAAAATAAGGAGTTCTGAGTTTTGTCTCTATGGTTTGTTTCCTCTTCAAGTAGCCCTAGGCACAGAATGTGGAAAAGCACTTTCATTGAGAGAGTTTGCCAAGCTTCTAAGAAATTACAAGTTTCCGAAATACCAGCAAATATTTTTTCACCCAATCTTGATGATACTTGGTTGTAATGATCAGTACACAAATCCAACTTGGCTACCCAAATTTTGTTCTTCTAGGTTGAAGCGTTCGTCTACAGTAGCAGTTTTTATATTTAGGTTTCTCTCTGTTCTCTCCTATATAGATAGATGAATTTGGAACTCTAAATCCAACATGGATTGTAGTAGATCTTTGAAACTTGACAAAATAAAGGAGATCTCAGTTTTGTCTCTATGGTTTGTTTCCTCTTCAAGTAGCCCTAGGCATCGACTGTGGAAAAGCACTTTCATTGAGAGGGGTTGCCAAGCTTCTAAGATATTACGAGTTTCCGAAATACCAGCAAATATTTTTTCACCCAATTTTGATGATACTTGGTTGTAATGATCAGTACACAAGTCCCACTTGGCTCAAGAAATTTTGTTCTTCTAAGTTGAAGCGTTCGTGTACAGTAGCAGTTTTTATGTTTAGGTTTCACTCTGTTGTCTCATATATAGATAGATGAATTTGGAACTCTAAATCCAACATGGTTTTTAGTAGCTCTTTGAAACTTGACAAAATAAAGGAGTTCTGAGTTTTGTCCCTATTGTTTGTTTCCTCCTCAAGTAGCCCTAAGCGCAGACTGTGGAAAAGCACTTTCATTGAGAGGGGTTGCCAAGCGTCTAAAAAATAACGAGTTTCCGAAGTAACTGCAAATATTTTTTCACCCAATCAAGATGATACTTGTTGCTAATGATCAGTACACAAATCCCACTTGGCTCACCATATTTGTTCTTATAGGTTGAAGAGTTCGTCTACAGTAGCAGTTTTTATATATAGGTTTCTCTCTGTTCTCTCATATATAGATAGATGAATTTGGAACTCTAAATCCAAAATGGTTTGTAGTAGCTCTTTGAAACTTGACAAAATAAGGAGTTCTGAGTTTTGTCTCTATGGTTTGTTTCCTCTTCAAGTAGCCCTAGGCACAGACTGTGGAAAACCACTTTCATTGAGAGGGGTTGCCAAGCTTCTAAGAAATAACGAGTTTCCGAAATATCAGCAAATATTTTTTCAACCAATCTTGATGATACTTGGTGGTAATGATCAGTACACAGTACCCACTTGGCTCACCAAATTTTGTTCTTCTAGGTTGAAGCGTTCGTCTATAGTAGCCGTTTTTATATTTAGGTTTCACTCTGTTCCCTCATATATAGATAGATGAATTTGGAACTCTAAATCCAACATGGTTTGTAGTAGCTCTTTGAAACTTGCAAAATAAAGGAGTTCTGAGTTTTGTCTCTATGGTTTGTTTCCTCTTCAAGTAGCCCTAGGCGCAGACTGTGGAAAAGCACTTTCATTGAGAGGGGTTGCCAAGCTTCTAAAAAATAACGAGTTTCCGAAGTTCCAGCAAATATTTTTTCACCCAATCTTGATGATACTTGTTGCTAATGATCAGTACACAAATCCCACTTGGCTCACCATATTTTGTTCTTCTAGGTTGAAGCGTTCGTCTACAGTAGCAGTTTTTATATTTAGGTTTCCCTCTGCTCTCTCCTGTATAGATAGATGAATTTGGAACTCTAAATCCAATATGGTTTGTAGTAGCTCTTTGAAACTTGACAAAATAAAGGAGTTCTCAGTTTTGTCTCTACGGATTGTTTCCTCTTCAATTAGCACTAGGCACAGACTGTGGAAAAACACTTTCATTGAGAGGGGTTGCCAAGCTTCTAAGAAATAGCGAGTTTCCGAAATACCAGCAAATATTTTTTCACCAAATCTTGATGATACTTGGTGGTAATGATCAGTACACAAATCCCACTTGGCTCAAGAAATTGTGTTCTTCTAGGTTGAAGCGTTCGCCTATAGTAGAATTGTTTATATTTAGGTTTCCCTCTGTTCTCTCCTATATAGATATATGAATTTGGAACTCTAAATCCAACATGGTTTGTAGTAGCTCTTTGAATCCTGACAAAAAAAAGGAGTTCTCAGTTTTGTCTCTACGGTTTGTTTCCTCTTCAAGGAGCCCTAGGCACAGACTGTGGAAAAGCATTTTCATTGACAGAGTTTGCCAAGCTTCTATGTAATTACAAGTTTCCGAAATACCAGCAAATATTTTTTCACCCAATCTTGATGATACATGGTGGTAATGATCAGTATACAAATCCCACATGGCTCACCAAATTTTGTTCTTCTAGGTTGAAGCGTTCGTCTACAGCAGCAGTTTTTATATTTAGGTTTCTCTCTGTTCTCTCCTATATAGATAGATGAATTTGGAACTCTAAATCCAACATGGATTGTAGTAGCTCTTTGAAACTTGACAAAATAAAGGAGATCTCAGTTTTGTCTCTATGGTTTGTTTCCTCTTCAAGTAGCCCTAGGCACAGACTGTAGAAAACCACTTTCATTGAGAGGGGTTGCCAAGCTTCTAAGAAATAACGAGATTCCGAAATATCAGCAAATATTTTTTCACCCAATCTTGATGATACTTGGTGGTAATGATCAGTACACAGTACCCACTTGGCTCACCAAATTTTGTTCTTCTAGGTTGAAGCGTTCGTCTACAGTAGCCGTTTTTATATTTAGGTTTCTCTCTGTTCTCTCATATATAGATAGATGAATTTGGAACTCTAAATCCAACATGGTTTGTAGTAGCTCTTTGAAACTTGACAAAATAAAGGAGTTCTGAGTTTTGTCTCTATGGTTTGTTTCCTCTTCAAGTAGCCCTAGGCGCAGACTGTGGAAAAGCACTTTCATTAAGAGGGGTTGCCAATCTTCTAAAAAATCACGAGTTTCCGAAGTACCAGCAAATATTTTTTCACCCAATCTTGATGATACTTGGTGGGAATGATCAGTACACAGATCCCACTTGGCTCACCAAATTTTGTTCTTCTAGTTTGAAGCGTTCGTCTACAGTAGTCGTTTTTATATTTAGGTTTCTCTCTGTTCTCTCATATATAGATAGATGAATTTGGAACTCTAATCCAACATGGTTTGTAGTAGCTCTTTGAAACTTGACAAAATAAAGGAGTTCTCAGTTTTGTCTCTATGGTTTGTTTCCTCTTCAAGTAGCCCTAGGCGCAGACTCTGGAAAAGCACTTTCATTGAGAGGGGTTGCCAAGCTTCTAAGAAATAACGAGTTTCCGAAGTACCAGCAAATATTTTTTCACCCAATCTTGATGATACTTGTTGCTAATGATCAGTACACAGATCCCACTTGGCTCACCAAATTTTGTTCTTCTAGGTTGAAGCGTTCGTCTACAGTAGCAGTTTTTATATTTAGGTTTCCCTCTGTTCTCTCCTGTATAGATAGATGAATTTGGAACTCTAAATCCAACATGCTTTGTAGTAGCTCTTTGAAACTTGACAAAATAAAGTAGTTCTCAGTTTTGTCTCTATGGTTGTTTCCTCTTCAAGTAGCCCTAGGCACAGACTGTGGAAAAGCACTTTCAATGAGAGGGGTTGCCAAGCTTCTAAGAAATAACGAGTTTCCGAAATACCAGCAAATATTTTTTCACCCAATCTTGATGATACTTGTTGATAATGATCAGTACACAGATCCCACTTGGCTCACCAAATTTTGTTCTTCTAGGTTGAAGCGTTCGTCTACAGTAGCAGTTTTTATATTTAGGTTTCGCTCTATTCTCTCCTGTATACATAGATGAATTTGGAACTCTAAATCCAACATGGTTTGTAGTAGCTCTTTGAAACTTGACAAAATAACGGAGTTCTCAGTTTTGTCTCTATGGATTGTTTCCTCTTCAATTAGCCCTAGGCACAGACTGTGGAAAAGCACTTTCATTGAGAGGTGTTGCCAAGCTTCTAAGAAATAACGAGTTTCCGAAATACCAGCAAATATTTTTTCACCCAATCTTGATGATACTTGTTGCTAATGATCAGTACACAAATCCCACTTGGCTCACCAAATTTTGTTCTTCTAGGTTGAAGCGTTCGTCTACAGTAGCAGTTTTTATATTTAGGATTCTCTCTGTTCTCTCCTATATAGACAGATGAGTTTGGAACTCTAAATCCAACATGGATTGTAGTAGTTCTTTGAAACTTGACAAAATAAAGGAGGTCTCAGTTTTGTCTCTATGGTTTGTTTCCTCTTCAAGTAGCCCTAGGCACAGACTGTGGAAAAGCACTTTCATTGAGAGGGGTTGCCACGCTTCTAAGAAATAACGAGTTTCCGAAATACCAGCAAATATTTTTTCACCCAATCTTGATGATACTTGGTGGGAATGATCAGTACACAGATCCCACTTGGCTCACCAACTTTTGTTCTTCTAGGTTGAAGCGTTCGTCTACAGTAGCAGTTTTTATATTTAGGTTTCACTCTGTTGTCTCATATATAGATAGATGAATTTGGAACTCTAAATCCAACATGGTTTGTAGTAGCTCTTTGAAACTTGACAAAATAAAGGAGTTCTGAGTTTTGTCTCTATGGTTTGTTTCCTCTTCAAGAGGCCTAGGCACAGACTGTGGAAAAGCACTTTCATTGAGAGGGGTTGCCAAGCTTCTGAGAAATAACGAGTTTCCGAAATACCAGCAAATATTTTTTCACCCAATCTTGATGATACATGTTGCTAATGATCAGTACACAGATCCCACTTGGCTCACCAAATTATGTTCTTCTAGGTTGAAGCGTTCGTCTACAGTAGCAGTTTTTATATTTAGGTTTCACTCTGTTCTTTCATATATAGATAGATGAATTTGGAACTCTAAATCCAACATGGTTTGTAGTAGCTCTTTGAAACTTGACAAAATAAAGGAGTTCTGAGATTTGTCTCTATTGTTTGTTTCCTCTTCAAGTAGCCCTAGGCACAGACTGTGGAAAACCACTTTCATTTAGAGGTGTTGCCAAGCTTCTATGAAATAACGAGTTTCCGAAATACCAGCAAATATTTTTTTACCCAATCTTGATGATACTTGGTGGTAATGATCAGTACACAGATCCCACTTGGCTCAAAAATCTTGTTCTTCTATGTTGAAGCGTTCGTCTACAGTAGCAGTTTTTATATTTAGGTTTCACTCTGTTCTCTCATATATAGATAGATGAATTTGGAACTCTAAATCCAACATGGTTTGTAGTAGCTCTTTGAAACTTGACAAAAAAAAGAGTTCTGAGTTTTGTGTCTATGGTTTGTTTCCTCTTCAAGTAGCCCTAGGCACAGACTGTGGAAAACCACTTTCATTGAGAGGGGTTGCCAAGCTTCTAAGAAATAACGAGTTTCCGAAATATCAGCAAACATTTTTTCACCCAATCTTGATGATACTTGGTGGTAATGATCAGTACACAGTACCCACTTGGCTCACCAAATTTTGTTCTTCTAGGTTGAAGCGTTCGTCTACAATAGCAGTTTTTATATTTAGGTTTCACTCTGTTCTCTCATATATAGATAGATGAATTTGGAACTCTAAATCCAACATGGTTTGTAGTAGCTCTTTGAAACTTGACAAAATAAAGGAGTTCTGAGTTTTGTCTCTATGGTTTGTTTCCTCTTGAAGTAGCCCTAGGCACGGACTGTGGAAAACTACTTTAATTGAGAGGTGTTGCCAAGCTTCTAAGAAATAACGAGTTTCCGAAATACCAGCAAATATTATTTCACCCAATCTTGATGATACTTGGTGGTATTGATCAGTACACAGATCCCACTTGGCTCACCAAATTTTGTTCTTCTAGGTTGAAGCATTCGGCTACAGTAGCCGTTTTTATATTTAGGTTTCATTCTGTTCTCTCATATATAGATAGATGAATTTGGAACTCTAAATCCAACATGGTTTGTAGTAGCTCATTGAAACTTGACAAAATAAAGGAGTTCTGAGTTTTGTCTCTATGGTTTGTTTCTTCTTCAAGTAGCCCTAGGCGCAGACAGTGGAAAAGCACTTTCATTGAGAGGGGTGGCCAAGCTTCTAAGAAATAACGAGTTTCCGAAGTACCAGCAAATATTTTTTCACCCAATGTTGATGATACTGGTTGCTAATGATCAGTACACAAATCCCACTTGGCTCAAGAAATTGTGTTCTTCTAGGTTGAAGCGTTCGCCTATAGTAGAATTGTTTATATTTAGGTTTCCCTCTGTTCTCTCCTATATAGATATATGAATTTGGAACTCTAAATCCAACATGGTTTGTAGTAGATCTTTGAATCTTGACCAAAAAAAGGAGTTCTCAGTTTTGTCTCTACGGTTTCTTTCCTCTTCAAGGAGCCCTAGGCACAGACTGTGTAAAAGCATTTTCATTGAGAGAGTTTGCCAAGCTTCTAAGTAATTACAAGTTTCCGAAATACCAGCAAATATTTTGTCAACCAATCTTGATGATACATGGTGGTAATGATCAGTATACAAATCCCACATGGCTCACCAAATTTTGTTCTTCTAGGTTGAAGCGTTCGTCTACAGCAGCAGTTTTTATATTTAGGTTTCTCTCTGTTCTCTCCTATATAGATAGATGAATTTAGAACTCTAAATCCAACATGGATTGTAGTAGCTCTTTGAAACTTGACAAAATAAAGGAGATCTCAGTTTTGTCTCTATG
This sequence comes from Callospermophilus lateralis, assembly GCF_048772815.1. Lineage (NCBI taxonomy): Eukaryota > Metazoa > Chordata > Mammalia > Rodentia > Sciuridae > Callospermophilus > Callospermophilus lateralis. The sequence continues at coordinate 23,421 of NW_027517979.1, forward strand.
GTTTGTTTCCTCTTCAAGTAGCCCTAGGCACAGACTGTATAAAACCACTTTCATTGAGAGGGGTTGCCAAGCTTCTAAGAAATAACGAGTTTCCGAAATATCAGCAAATATTTTTTCACCCAATCTTGATGATACTTGGTGGTAATGATCAGTACACAGTGCCCACTTGGCTCACCAAATTTTGTTCTTCTAGGTTGAAGCGTTCGTCTACAGTAGCCGTTTTTATATTTAGGTTTCTCTCTGTTCTCTCATATATAGATAGATGAATTTGGAACTCTAAATCCAACATGGTTTGTAGTAGCTCTTTGAAACTTGACAAAATAAAGGAGTTCTGAGTTTTGTCTCTATGGTTTGTTTCCTCTTCAAGTAGCCCTAGGCGCAGACTGTGGAAAAGCACTTTCATTAAGAGGGGTTGCCAATCTTCTAAAAAATAACGAGTTTCCGAAGTACCAGCAAATATTTTTTCACCCAATCTTGATGATACTTGGTGGGAATGATCAGTACACAGATCCCACTTGGCTCACCAAATTTTGTTCTTCTAGTTTGAAGCGTTCGTCTACAGTAGTCGTTTTTATATTTAGGTTTCACTCTGTTCTCTCATATATAGATAGATGAATTTGGAACTCTAATCCAACATGGTTTGTAGTAGCTCTTTGAAACTTGACAAAATAAAGGAGTTCTCAGTTTTGTCTCTATGGTTTGTTTCCTCTTCAAGTAGCCCTAGGCGCAGACTCTGGAAAAGCACTTTCATTGAGAGGGGTTGCCAAGCTTCTAAGAAATAACGAGTTTCCTAAATACCAGCAAATATTTTTTCACCCAATCTTGATGATACTTGTTGATAATGATCAGTACACAGATCCCACTTGACTCACCAAATTTTGTTCTTCTAGGTTGAAGCGTTCGTCTACAGTAGCAGTTTTTATATTTAGGATTCTCTCTGTTCTCTCCTATATAGACAGATGAGTTTGGAACTCTAAATCCAACATGGATTGTAGTAGTTCTTTGAAACTTGACAAAATAAAGGAGGTCTCAGTTTTGTCTCTATGGTTTGTTTCCTCTTCAAGTAGCCCTAGGCACAGACTGTGGAAAAGCACTTTCATTGAGAGGGGTTGCCACGCTTCTAAGAAATAACGAGTTTCCGAAATACCAGCAAATATTTTTTCACACAATCTTGATGATACTTGGTGGGAATGATCAGTACACAGATCCCACTTGGCTCACCAACTTTTGTTCTTCTAGGTTGAAGCGTTCGTCTACAGTAGCAGTTTTTATATTTAGGTTTCACTCTGTTCTCTCATATATAGATAGATGAATTTGGATCTCTAAATCCACCATGGTTTGTAGAAGCTCCTTGAAACTTGACAAAATAAAGGAGTTCTCAGTTTTGTCTCTATGGTTTGTTTCATCTTCAAGTAGCTCTAGGCGCAGACTCTGGAAAAGCAATTTCATTGAGAGGGGTTGCCAAGCTTCTAAGAAATAACGAGTTTCCGAAGAACCAGCAAATATTTTTTAACCCAATCTTGATGATACTGGTTGCTAATGATCAGTACACAAATCCCACTTGGCTCACCAAATGTGTTCTTCTAGGTTGAAGCGTTCGCCTACAGTAGAAGTTTTTATATTTAGGTTTCCCTCTGTTCTCTCCTATACAGATATATGAATATGGAACTCTAAATCCAACATAGTTTGTAGTAGCTCTTTGAAACTTGACAAAATAAAGGAGTTCTCAGTTTTGTCTGTATGGTTTGTTTGCTCTTCAAGTAGTCCTAGGCACAGACTGTGGAAAAGCACTTTCATTGAGAGAGTTTGCCAAGCTTCTAATAAATTACAGTTTCCGAAATACCAGCAAATATTTTTTCACCCAATCTTGATGATACTTGGTGGTAATGATCAGTACACAGATCCCACTTGGGTCACCAAATTTTGTTCTTCTAGTTTGAAGCGTTCGTCTACAGTAGCAGTTTTTATATTTAGGTTTCTCTCTGTTCTCTCCTATATAGATAGATGAATTTCTAACTCTAAATCCAACATGGATTGTAGTAGCTCTTTGAAACTTGAAAAAATAAAGGAGTTCTCCGTTTTGTCTCTATGGTTTGTTTCCTCTTCAAGTGGCCCTAGGCACAGACTGTGGAAGCACGTTCATTGAGATGGGTTGCCAAGCTTCTAAGAAATAACGAGTTTCCGAAATACCAGCAAATATTTTTTCACCCAATCTTGATTATACTTGGTGGGAATGATCAGTACACAGATTTCACTTGGCTCAAAAATTTTGTTCTTCTATGTTGAAGCGTTCGTCTACAGTAGCAGTTTTTATATTTAGGTTTCACTCTGTTCTCTCATATATAGATAGATGAATTTGGAACTCTAAATCCAACATGGTTTGTAGTAGCTCTTTGAAACTTGACAAAAAAAAGGGTTCTGAGTTTTGTTTCTATGGTTTGTTTCCTCTTCAAGTAGCCCTAGGCACAGACTGTGGAAAACCACTTTCATTGAGAGGGGTTGCCAAGCTTCTAAAAAATAACGAGTTTCCGAAATATCAGCAAACATTTTTTCACCCAATCTTGATGATACTTGGTGGTAATGATCAGTACACAGTACCCACTTGGCTCACCAAATTTTGTTCTTCTATTTTGAAGCGTTCGTCTACAATAGCAGTTTTTATATTTAGGTTTCACTCTGTTCTCTCATATATAGATAGATGAATTTGGAACTCTAAATCCAACATGGTTTGTAGTAGCTCTTTGAAACTTGACAAAATAAAGGAGTTCTGAGTTTTGTCTCTATGGTTTGTTTCCTCTTGAAGTAGCCCTAGGCACGGACTGTGGAAAACTACTTTAATTGAGAGGTGTTGCCAAGCTTCTAAGAAATAACGAGTTTCCGAAATACCAGCAAATATTATTTCACCCAATCTTGATGATACTTGGTGGTATTGATCAGTACACAGATCCCACTTGGCTCACCAAATTTTGTTCTTCTAGGTTGAAGCATTCGGCTACAGTAGCCGTTTTTATATTTAGGTTTCATTCTGTTCTCTCATATATAGATAGATGAATTTGGAACTCTAAATCCAACATGGTTTGTAGTAGCTCATTGAAACTTGACAAAATAAAGGAGTTCTGAGTTTTGTCTCTATGGTTTGTTTCTTCTTCAAGTAGCCCTAGGCGCAGACAGTGGAAAAGCACTTTCATTGAGAGGGGTGGCCAAGCTTCTAAGAAATAACGAGTTTCCGAAGTACCAGCAAATATTTTTTCACCCAATCTTGATGATACATGTTGCTAAAAATCAGTACACAGATCCCACTTGGCTCCACCGTTTCGTTCTTCTAGGTTGAAGCGTTCGTCTACAGTAGCAGTTTTTATATTTAGGATTCACTCTGTTCTCTCATATATAGATAGATGAATTTGGAACTCTAAATCCAACATGGTTTGTAGTAGCTCTATGAAACTTGACAAAATAAAGGAGTTCTGAGATTTGTCTCTATGGTTTGTTTCCTCTTCAAATAGCCCTAGTCAAAGACTGTGGAAAACCACTTTCATTGAGAGGTGTTGCCAAGCTTCTAAGAATTAACGAGTTTCCGAAATACCAGCAAATATTTTTTCACCCAATCTTGATGATACTTGGTGGGAATGATCAGTACACAGATCCCACTTGGCTCACCAAATTTTGATCTTCTAGTTTGAAGCGTTCGTCTACAGTAGTCGTTTTTATATTTAGGTTTCACTGTGTTCTCTCATATATAGATAGATGAATTTGGAACTCTAATCCAACATGGTTTGTAGTAGCTTTTTGAAACTTGACAAAATAAAGGAGTTCTCAGTTTTGTCTCTATGGTTTGTGTCCTCTTCAAGTAGCCCTAGGCGCAGACTCTGGAAAAGCACTTTCATTGAGAGGGGTTGCCAAGCTTCTAAGAAATAACGAGTTTCCGAAGTACCAGCAAATATGTTTTCACCCAATCTTGATGATACTTGTTGCTAATGATCAGTACACAGATCCCACTTGGCTCACCAAATTTTGTTCTTCTAGGTTGAAGCGTTCGTCTACAGTAGCAGTTTTTATATTTAGGTTTCCCTCTGTTCTCTCCTGTATAGATAGATGAATTTGGAACTCTAAATCCAACATGGATTGTAGTAGCTCTTTGAAACTTGACAAAATAAAGGAGTTCTCAGTTTTGTCTCTATGGTTTGTTTCCTCTTCAAGTAGTACTAGGCACACACTGTGGAAAATCACTTTCATTGAGAAGGGGTTGCCAAGCTTCTAAGAAATAACGAGTTTCTGAAATACCAGCAAATATTTTTTTCACCCAATCTTGATGATACTTGTTGCTAATGATCAGTACACAAATCCCACTTGGCTCACCAAATTTTGTTCTTCTAGGTTGATGCGTTCGTCTACAGTAGCAGTTTTTATATTTAGGTTTCACTCTGTTCTCTCATATATAGATAGATGAATTTGGAACTCTAAATACAACATGGTTTGTAGTAGCTCTTTGAAACTTGACAAAATAAAGGAGTTCTGAGTTTTGTCTCTATGGTTTGTTTCCTCTTCAAGAGGCCTAGGCACAGACTGTGGAAAAGAACTTTAATCGAGAAGGGTTGCCAAGCTTCTAGAAATAACGAGTTTCCGAAATACCAGCAAATATTTTTTCACCCAATCTTGATGATACATGTTGCTAAAGATCAGTACACAGATCCCACTTGGCTCCACCAATTTTGATCTTCTAGGTTGAAGCGTTCGTCTACAGTAGCAGTTTTTATATTTAGGTTTCACTCTGTTCTCTCATATATAGATAGATGAATTTGGAACTCCAAATCCAACATGGTTTGTAGTAGCTCTATGAAACTTGACAAAATAAAGGAGTTCTGAGATTTGTCTCTATGGTTTGTTTCCTCTTCAATTTGCGCTACGCAAAGACTGTGGAAAACCACTTTCATTGAGAGGTGTTGCCAAGCTTCTAAGAATTAACGAGTTTCCGAAATACCAGCAAATATTTTTTCACCCAATCTTGATGATACTTGGTGGGAATGATCAGTACACAGATCCCACTTGGCTCACCAAATTTTGTTCTTCTAGTTTGAAGTGTTCGTCTACAGTAGTCGTTTTTATATTTAGGTTTCACTCTGTTCTCTCATATATAGATAGATGAATTTGGAACTCTAATCCAACATGGTTTGTAGTAGCTCTTTGAAACTTGACAAAATAAAGGAGTTCTCAGTTTTGTCTCTATGGTTTGTGTCCTCTTCAAGTAGCCCTAGGCGCAGACTCTGGAAAAGCACTTTCATTGAGAGGGGTTGCCAAGCTTCTAAGAAATAACGAGTTTCCGAAGTACCAGCAAATATTTTTTCACCCAATCTTGATGATACTTGTTGCTAATGATCAGTACACAGATCCCACTTGGCTCACCAAATTTTGTTCTTCAAGGTTGAAGCGTTCGTCTACAGTAGCAGTTTTTATATTTATGTTTCCCTCTGTTCTCTCCTGTATAGATAGATGAATTTGGAACTCTAAATACAACATGGTTTGTAGTACCTTTTTGAAACTTGACAAAATAAAGGAGTTCTCAGTTTTGTCTCTATGGATTGTTTCCTCTTCAATTAGCACTAGGCACACACTGTGGAAAAGCACTTTCATTGAGAGGGCTTGCCAAGCTTCTAAGAAATAACGAGTTTCTGAAATACCAGCAAATATTTTTTCACCCAATCTTGATGATACTTGTTGCTAATGATCAGTACACAAATCCCGCTTGGCTAACCAAATCGTGTTCTGCTAGGTTGAAGCGTTTGCCTACAGTAGCAATTTTTATATTTAGGTTTCCCTCTGTTCTCTCTATACAGATATATAAATTTGGAACTCTAAATCCAACATGGATTGTAGTAGCTCTTTGAAACTTGACAAAATAAAGGAGTTCTCAGTTTTGTCTCTATGGTTTGTTTCCTCTTCAAGTAGCCCTAGGCACAGACTGTGGAAAAGCACTTTCATTGAGAGGGGTTGCCAAGCTTCTAAGAAATAACGAGTTTCCAAAATACCAGCCAATAGTTTTTCACCCAATCTTGATGATACTTGGTGGGAATGATCAGTACACAGATCCCACTTGGCTCACCAAATTTTCTTCTTCTAGGTTGAAGCGTTCGTCTACAGTAGCAGTTTTTATATTTAGGTTTCACTCTGTTCTCTCATATATAGATAGATGAATTTGGAAGTCTAAATCCATCATGGTTTGTAGTAGCTCTTTGAAACTTGACAAAATAAAGGAGTTCTCAGTTTTGTCTCTATGGATTGTTTCCTCTTCAATTAGCACTAGGCACACACTGTGGAAAAGCACTTTCATTGAGAGGGGTGGCCAAGCTTTTAGAAATAACGAGTTTCCGAAATATCAGCAAATATTTTTTCACCCAATCTTGATGATACTTGGTGGTAATGATCAGTACACAGATCCCATTTGCCTCACCAAATTTTGTTCTTCTAGGTTGAAGCGTTCGTCTACAGTAGCAGTTTTTATATTCAGGTTCCACTCTGTTCTCTCATATATAGATAGATGAATTTGGAACTCTAAATCCAACATGGTTTGTAGTACCTCTTTGAAACTTGACAAAATAAAGGAGTTCTGAGTTTTGTCTCTATGGTTTGTTTTCTCTTCAAGTAGCCCTAGGCGCAGACTCGGGAAAAGCACTTTCATTGAGAGGGGTTGCCAAGCTTCTAAGAAATAACGAGTTTCCGAAGTACCAGCAAATATTTTTTCACCAATCTTGATGATACTGGTTGCTAATGATCAGTACACAAATCCCACTTGGCTCACCAAATTGTGTTCTTCTAGGTTGAAGCGTTCGCCTACAGTAGAAGTTTTTATATTTAGGTTTCCCTCTGTTCTCTCCTATATAGATATATGAATTTGGAACTCTAAATCCACATGGTTTGTAGTAGCTCTTTGAAACTTGACAAAATAAAGGAGTTCTCAGTTTTGTCTCTATGGATTGTTTCCTCTTCAATTAGCACTAGGCACACACTGTGGAAAAGCACTTTCATTGAGAGGGCTTGCCAAGCTTCTAAGAAATAACGAGTTTCTGAAATACCAGCAAATATTTTTTCACCCAATCTTGATGTACTTGTTGCTAATGATCAGTACACAAATCCCACTTGGCTCACAAAATCGTGTTCTGCTAGGTTGAAGCGTTTGCCTACAGTAGCAGTTTTTATATTTAGGTTTCCCTCTGTTCTCTCCCTATATAGATATATGAATTTGGAACTCTAAATCCAACATGGTTTGTAGTAGCTCTTTGAAACTTGACAAAATAAAGGAGTTCTCAGTTTTGTCTCTATGGTTTGTTCCTCTTCAAGTAGCCTAGGCACAGACTGTGGAAAAGCACTTTCATTGAGAGAGTTTGCCAAGCTTCTAAGAAATTACAAGTTTCCGAAATACCAGCAAATATTTTTTCACCCAATCTTGATGATACTTGGTGGTAATGATCAGTACACAAATCCCAATTGGCTCACCAAATTTTGTTCTTCTAGGTTGAAGCGTTCGTCTACAGTAGCAGTTTTTATATTTAGGTTTCTCTCTGTTCTCTCCTATATAGATAGATGAATTTGGAACTCTAAATCCAACATGGATTGTAGTAGCTCTTTGAAACTTGACAAAAAAAGGAGTTCTCAGTTTTGTCTCTATGGTTTGTTTCCTCTTCAAGTAGTCCTAGGCACAGACTGTGGAAAAGAACTTTCATTGAGAGGGGTTGCCAAGCTTCAAAGAAATAACGAGTTTCAAAAATACCAGCCAATAGTTTTTCACCCAATCTTGATGATACTTGGTGGAATGATCAGTACACAGATCCCACTTGGCTCACCAAATTTTCTTCTTCTAGGTTGAAGCGTTCGTCTACAGTAGCAGTTTTTATATTAGGTTTCACTCTGTTCTCTCATATATAGATAGATGAATTTGGGAACTCTAAATCCAACATGGTTTGTAGTAGCTCTTTGAAACTTGACAAATAAAGAGTTCTGAGTTTTGTTTCTATGGTTTGTTTCCTCTTAAAGTAGCCCTAGGCACAGACTGTGGAAAAGCACTTTCATTGAGAGGGGTTGCCAAGCTTCTAAGAAATAACGAATTTCCGAAATATCAGCAAATATTTTTTCACCCAATCTTGATGATACTTGGTGGTAATGATCAGTACACAGATCCCATTTGGCTAACCAAATTTGTTCTTCTAGGTTGAAGCGTTCGTCTACAGTAGCAGTTTTTATATTCAGGTTCCACTCTGTTCTCTCATATATAGATAGATGAATTTGGAACCCTAAATCCAACATGGTTTGTTGTACCTCTTTGAAACTTGACAAAATAAAGGAGTTCTCAGTTTTGTCTCTATGGTTTGTTTCCTCTTCAAGTAGCACTAGGCACACACTGTGGAAAAGCACTTTCATTGAGAGGGGTTGCCAAGCTTCTAAGAAATAACGAGTTTCCGAAGTACCAGCAAATATTTTTCACCCAATCTTGATGATACTGGTTGCTAATGATCAGTACACAAATCCCACTTGGCTCACCAATTGTGTTCTTCTAGGTTGAAGCGTTCGCCTACAGTAGAAGTTTTATATTTAGGTTTCCCTCTGTTCTCTCCTATATAGATATATGAATTTGGAACTCTAAATCCACATGGTTTGTAGTAGCTCTTGAAACTTGACAAAATAAAGGAGTTCTCAGTTTTGTCTCTATGGATGTTTCCTCTTCAATTAGCACTAGGCACACACTGTGGAAAAGCACTTTCATTGAGAGGGCTTGCCAAGCTTCTAAGAAATAACGAGTTTCTGAAATACCAGCAAATATTTTTTCCCCCAATCTTGATGATACTTGTTGCTAATGATCAGTACACAAATCCCACTTGGCTCACAAAATCGTGTTCTGCTAGGTTGAAGCGTTTGCCTACAGTAGCAGTTTTTATATTTAGGTTTCCCTCTGTTCTCTCCTATATAGATATATGAATTTGGAACTCTAAATCCAACATGGTTTGTAGTAGCTCTTGAAACTTGACAAAATAAAGGAGTTCTCAGTTTTGTCTCTATGGTTTGTTTCCTCTTCAAGTAGCCGTAGGCACAGACTGTGGAAAAGCACTTTCATTGAGAGAGTTTGCCAAGCTTCTAAGAAATTACAAGTTTCCGAAATACCAGCAAATATTTTTTCACCCAATCTTGATGATACTTGGTGGTAATGATCAGTACACAAATCCCAATTGGCTCACCAAATTTTGTTCTTCTAGGTTGAAGCGTTCGTCTACAGTAGCAGTTTTTATATTTAGGTTTCTCTCTGTTCTCTCCTATATAGATAGATGAATTTGGAACTCTAAATCCAACATGGATTGTAGTAGCTCTTTGAAACTTGACAAAAAAAAGGAGTTCTCAGTTTTGTCTCTATGGTTTGTTTCCTCTTCAAGTAGTCCTAGGCACAGACTGTGGAAAAGCACTTTCACTGAGAGGGTTGCCAAGCTTCTAAGAAATAACGAGTTTCAAAAATACCAGCCAATAGTTTTTCACCCAATCTTGATGATACTTGGTGGGAATGATCAGTACACAGATCCCACTTGGCTCACCAAATTTTCTTCTTCTAGGTTGAAGCGTTCGTCTACAGTAGCAGTTTTTATATTTAGGTTTCACTCTGTTCTCTCATATATAGATAGATGAATTTGGAACTCTAAATCCAACATGGTTTGTAGTAACTCTTTGAAACTTGACAAAATAAAGAGTTCTGAGTTTTGTTTCTATGGTTTGTTTCCTCTTAAATTAGCCCTAGGCACAGACTGTGGAAAAGCACTTTCATTGAGAGGGGTTGCCAAGCTTCTAAGAAATAACGAGTTTCCGAAGTACCAGCAAATATTTTTTCACCCAATCTTGATGATACTGGTTGCTAATGATCAGTACACAAATCCCACTTGGCTCACCAAATTGTGTTCTTCTAGGTTGAAGCGTTCGCCTACAGTAGAAGTTTTTATATTTAGGTTTCCCTCTGTTCTCTCCTATATAGATATATGAATTTGGAACTCTAAATCATCATGGTTTGTAGTAGCTCTTTGAAACTTGACAAAATAAAGGAGTTCTCAGTTTGTCTCTATGGATTGTTTCCTCTTCAATTAGCACTAGGCACACACTGTGGAAAAGCACTTTCATTGAGAGGGCTTGCCAAGCTTCTAAGAAATAACGAGTTTCTGAAATACAGCAAATATTTTTTCACCAAATCTTGATGATACTTGTTGCTAATGATCAGTACACAAATCCCACTTGGCTCACAAAATCGTGTTCTGCTAGGTTGAAGCGTTTGCCTACAGTAGCAGTTTTTATATTTAGGTTTCCCTCTGTTCTCTCCTATATAGATATATGAATTTGGAACTCTAAATCCAACATGGTTTGTAGTAGCTCTTTGAAACTTGACAAAATAAAGGAGTTCTCAGTTTTGTCTCTATGGTTTGTTTCCTCTTCAAGTAGCCCTAGGCACAGACTGTGGAAAAGCACTTTCATTGAGAGAGTTTGCCAAGCTTCTAAGAAATTACAAGTTTCCGAAATACCAGCAAATATTTTTTCACCCAATCTTGATGATACTTGGTGGTAATGATCAGTACACAAATCCCAATTGGCTCACCAATTTTGTTCTTCTAGGTTGAAGCGTTCGTCTACAGTAGCAGTTTTTATATTTAGGTTTCTCTCTGTTCTCTCCTATATAGATAGAGAATTTGGAACTCTAATCCAACATGGATTGTAGTAGCTCTTTGAAACTTGACAAAAAAAGGAGTTCTCAGTTTTGTCTCTATGGTTTGTTCCTCTTCAAGTAGTCCTAGGCACAGACTGTGGAAAAGCACTTTCATTGAGAGGGCTTGCCAAGCTTCTAAGAAATAACGAGTTTCTGAAATACCAGCAAATATTTTTTCACCCAATCTTGATGATACTTGTTGCTAATGATCAGTACACAAATCCCGCTTGGCTAACAATCGTGTTCTGCTAGGTTGAAGCGTTTTGCCTACAGTAGCAATTTTTATATTTAGGTTTCACTCTGTTCTCTCCTATATAATATATAAATTTGGAACTCTAAATCCAACATGGATTGTAGTAGCTCTTTGAAACTTGACAAAATAAAGGAGTTCTCAGTTTTGTCTCTATGGTTTGTTTCCTCTTCAAGTAGCCTAGGCACAGACTGTGGAAAAGCACTTTCATTGAGAGGGGTTGCCAAGCTTCTAAGAAATAACGAAGTTTCCAAAATACCAGCCAATAGTTTTCACCCAATCTGATTGATACTTGGTGGGAATGATCAGTACACAGATCCCACTTGGCTCACCAAATTTTCTTCTTCTAGGTTGAAGCGTTCGTCTACAGTAGCAGTTTTTATATTTAGGTTTCACTCTGTTCTCTCATATATAGATAGATGAATTTGGAAGTCTAAATCCTCATGGTTTGTAGTAGCTCTTTGAACTTGACAACATAAAGGAGTTCTCAGTTTTGTCTCTATGGATTGTTTCCTCTTCAATTAGCACTAGGCACACACTGTGGAAAAGCACTTTCATTGAGAGGGGTTGCCAAGCTTTTAGAAATAACGAGTTTCCGAAATATCAGCAAATATTTTTTCACCCAATCTGATGATACTTGGTGGTAATGATCAGTACACAGATCCCATTTGCCTCACCAAATTTTGTTCTTCTAGGTTGAAGCGTTCGTTCTACAGTAGCAGTTTTTATATTCAGGTTCCACTCTGTTCTCTCTTATATAGATAGATGAATTTGGAACTCTAAATCCAACATGGTTTGTAGTACCTCTTTGAAACTTGACAAAATAAAGGAGTTCTGAGTTTTGTCTCTATGGTTTGTTTTCTCTTCAAGTAGCCTAGGCGCAGACCTGGAAAGCACTTTCATTGAGAGGGTTGCCAAGCTTCTAAGAAATAACGAGTTTCCGAAGTACCAGCAAATATTTTTTCACCCAATCTTGATGATACTGGTTGCTAATGATCTGTACACAAATCCCACTTGGCTCACAAATTGTGTTCTTCTAGGTTGAAGCGTTCGTCTACAGTAGCAGTTTTTATATTTAGGTTTCTCTCTGTTCTCTCCTATATAGATAGATGAATTTGGAACTCTAAATCAACATGGATTGTAGTAGCTCTTTGAAACTTGACAAAATAAAGGAGTCTTAGTTTTGTCTCTATGGTTTTTTCCTCTTCAAGTAGCCCTAGGCACAGACTGTGGAAGCACATTCATTGAGATGGGTTGCCAATCTTCTAAGAAATAACGTGTTTCCCAAATACCAGCAAATATTTTTTCACCCAATCTTGATGATACTTGGTGGTAATGATCAGTACACAAATCCCACTTGGCTCACCAAATTTTGTTCTTCTAGGTTGAAGAGTTTCGTCTAGAGTAGCATGTTTTTATATTTAGTTTCTCTCTGTTCTCTCCTATATAGATAGATGAATTTGGAACTTTAAATCCAACATGGATTGTAGTAGCTCTTTGAAACTTGACAAAATAAAGGAGTTCTCAGTTTTGTCTCTATGGTTTGTTTCCTCTTGAAGTAGCCCTAGCACAGACTGTGGAAAAGCACTTTCATTGAGATGGGTTGCCAAGCTTCTAAGAAATACGAGTTTCCGAAATACCAGCAAATATTTTTTCACCCAATCTTGATGATACTTGGTGGTAATGATCAGTACACAATCCCAATTGCTCACCAAATTTTGTTCTTCTAGTTGAAGCGTTCGTCTACAGTAGCAGTTTTATATTTAGGTTTCTCTCTGTTCTCTCCTATATAGATAGATGAATTTGGAACTCTAAATCCAACATGGATTGTAGTAGCTCTTTGAAACTTGACAAAAAAAAGAGTTCTCAGTTTTGTCTCTATGGTTTGTTTCCTCTTCAAGTAGTCCTAGGCACAGACTGTGGAAAAGCACTTTCACTGAGAGGGTTGCCAAGCCTTCAAGAAATAACGAGTTTCAAAAATACCAGCCAATATGTTTTTCACCCAATCTTGATGATACTTGGTGGGAATGATCAGTACACAGATCCCACTTGGCTCACCAAATTTCTTCTTCTAGGTTGAAGCGTTCGTCTACAGTAGCAGTTTTTATATTTAGGTTTCACTCTGTTCTCTCATATATAGATAGATGAATTTGGAACTCTAATCCAACATGGTTTGTAGTAACTCTTTGAAACTTGACAAATAAAGAGTTCTGAGTTTTGTTTCTATGGTTTGTTTCCTCTTAAATTAGCCCTAGGCACAGACTGTGGAAAAGCACTTTCATTGAGAGGGGTTGCCAAGCTTCTAAGAAATAACGAGTTTCCGAAGTACCAGCAATATTTTTTCACCCAATCTTGATGATACTGGTTGCTAATGATCAGTACACAAATCCCACTTGGCTCACCAAATTGTGTTCTTCTAGGTTGAAGCGTTCGCCTACAGTAGAAGTTTTTATATTAGGTTTCCCTCTGTTCTCTCCTATATAGATATATGAATTTGGAACTCTAAATCATCATGGTTTGTAGTAGCTCTTTGAAACTTGACAAAATAAAGGAGTTCTCAATTTTGTCTCTATGGATTGTTCCTCTTCAATTAGCACTAGGCACCACACTGTGGAAAAGCACTTTCATTAGAGGGGCTTGCCAAGCTTCTAAGAAATAACGAGTTCTGAAATACCAGCCAATATTTTTTCACCAAATCTTGATGATACTTGTTGCTAATGATCAGTACACAATCCACTTGGCTCACAAAATCGTGTTCTGCTAGGTTGAAGCGTTTGCCTACAGTAGCAGTTTTTATATTTAGGTTTCCTCTGTTCTCTCCTATATAGATATATGAATTTGGAACTCTAAATCCAACATGGTTGTAGTAGCTCTTTGAAACTTGACAAAATAAAGGGTTCTCAGTTTTGTCTCTATGGTTTGTTTCCTCTTCAAGTAGCCCTAGGCACAGACTGTGGAAAAGCACTTTCATTGAGAGAGTTTGCCAAGCTTCTACGAAATTACAAGTTTCCGAAATACCAGCAAATATTTTTTCACCCAATCTTGATGATACTTGGTGGTAATGATCAGTACACAAATCCCAATTGGCTCACCAAATTTGTTCTTCTAGGTTGAAGCGTTCGTCTACAGTAGCAGTTTTTATATTTAGGTTTCTCTCTGTTCTCTCCTATATAGATAGATGAATTTGGAACTCTAAATCCAACATGGATTGTAGTAGCTCTTTGAAACTTGACAAAAAAGGAGTTCTCAGTTTTGTCTCTATGGTTTGTTTCCTCTTCAAGTAGTCCTAGGCACAGACTGTGGAAAAGCACCTTTCATTGAGAGGGCTTGCCAAGCTTCTAAGAAATAACGAGTTTCTGAAATACCAGCAAATATTTTTCACCCAATCTTGATGATACTTGTTGCTAATGATCAGTACACAAATCCCCGCTTGGCTAACCAAATCGTGTTCTGCTAGTTGAAGCGTTTGCCTACA
>NW_027517980.1:0-37862 GCF_048772815.1 Callospermophilus lateralis
CAAGTTTGATTGGTGTACAGCTCATTACTTGAAAGTATCATGAAGGTGGAAGAAAAAATATATGTTGAGATTACAGGAGACTGTAGTTTTTTGGCAACCCAGCAACGCATTTCATTGAATGAGTTATTCGCCAGTCTTTGCTTAAGGCTACATCAAGAGGAAACAAACCTTAGAGATAGAACGTAGAACTACTGTATTGTGTCAAGTTTCAAGAAGCTAGCACAAACCGTGTTGATTTAGAGTTAGAACTGCATCTGTCAATATAGGAGAAAACAGAGTGAAACCTAAAAATTCAAACTGTTACTGCAAACGAATGCTTCAACCTAGAAGAACGAAACTAGGGCATCCAAGTTTGATTGGTCTACTGCTCATTACTTGAAAGTATCATGAAGGTCGGAAGAAAAAATATGTGTTGTGATTTCAGGAGACTGTAGTTTTGTGGCAGCCTAACAACGCCTTTCATTGAATGAGTTATTCTCCAGTCTCTGCTTAAGGCTACATCAAGAGGAAACAAACCTTAGAGATAGAACGTAGAACTACTGTATTGTGTCAAGTTTCAAGAAGCTAGCACAAACCGTGTTGATTTAGAGTTCGAACTGCATCTGTCAATATAGGAGAAAACAGAGTGAAACCTAAAAATTCAAACTGTTCCTGGAAACGAATGCTTCAATCAAGGAGAACTAAACTTGGGCATCCAAGTGGGATTGGTGTACTGATCATTACGTGAATGTATCATGAAGATTGGATGAAAAAATATATGTTGAGATTTCAGGAGACGCTAGTGTTTGGAAGTTTGGCAACCCCTTTCCATATAAGTGTTATTCGCAGTCCCTGCATTAGGCTACATCAAGAGGAAACAAAACTTAGAGATAGAACGTAGAACTACTGTATTGTGTCAAGTTTAAAGAAGCTAGCACAAACTGTGTTTGATTTAGAGTTCAGACTGCATCTGTCAATATAGGAGAAAACAGAGTAAAACCTAAAAATTCAAACTGTTACTGCAAACGAATGCTTCAACCTAGGAGTACGAAACTTGGGCATCCAAGTTTGATTGGTGTACTGCTCATTACTTGAAAGTATCATGAAGGTCGGAACAAAAAATATGTGTTGTGATTTCAGGAGACTGTAGTTTTGTGGGAGCCTAACAACGCCTTTCATTGAATGAGTTATTCTCCAGTCTCTGCTTAAGGCTACATCAAGAGGAATCAAACCTTAGAGATAGAACGTAGAACTACTGTATTGTGTCAAGTTTCAAGAAGCTAGCACAAACCGTGTTGATTTAGAGTTCTAACTGCATGTGTCAATATAGGACAAAACAGATTGAAACGTAAAAATTCAAATTGTTCTTGCAAACGAATGCTTCAACCTAGGAGAACGAAACTAGGGCATCCAAGTTTGATTGGTGTACAGCTCATTACTTGAAAGTATCATGCAGGTCGGAAGAAAAAATATATGTTGAGATTACAGGAGACTGTAGTTTTTTGGCAACCCAGCAACGCATTTCATTGAATGAGTTATTCGCCAGTCTTTGCTTAAGGCTACATCAAGAGGAAACAAACCTTAGAGATAGAACGTAGAACTACTGTATTGTGTCAAGTTTCAACAAGCTAGCATAAACCGTGTTTGATTTAGAGTTCGAACTACATCTGTCAATATAAGAGAAAACAGAGTGAAACCTAAAAATTCAAACTGTTACTGCAAACGAATGCTTCAATCTAGAAGAATGAAACTAGGGCATCCAAGTTTGATTGGTGTACTGCTCATTACTTGAAAGTATCATGCAGGTCGGAAGACAAAATATATGTTGAGATTACAGGAGACTGTAGTTTTTTGGCAACCCAGCAACGCATTTCATTGAATGAGTTATTCGTCAGTCTTTGCTTAAGGCTACATCAAGAGGAAACAAACCTTAGAGATAGAACGTAGAACTACTGTATTGTGTCAAGTTTCAAGAAGCTAGCACAAACCGTGTTGATTTAGAGTTCGAACTGCATCTGTCAATATAGGAGAAAACAGAGTGAAACCTAAAAATTCAAACTGTTCCTGGAAACGAATGCTTCAATCAAGGAGAACTAAACTTGGGCATCCAAGTGGGATTGGTGTACTGATCATTACGTGAATGTATCATGAAGATTGGATGAAAAAATATATGTTGAGATTTCAGGAGACTCTAGTGTTTGGAAGTTGGCAACCCCTTTCCATATAAGTGTTATTCGCAGTCCCTGCTTTAGGCTACATCAAGAGGAAACAAAACTTAGAGATAGAACGTAGAACTACTGTATTGTGTCAAGTTTCAAGAAGCTAGCAGAAACTGTGTTTGATTTAGAGTTCGAACTGCATCTGTCAATATAGGAGAAAACAGAGTGAAACCTAAAAATTCAAACTGTTACTGCAAACGAATGCTTCAACCTAGAAGAACGAAACTTGGGCATCCGTGTTTGATTTGTGTACTGCTCATTACTTGAAAGTATCACGAAGGTCAGAAGAAAAAATATGTGTTGTGATTTCAGGAGACTGTAGTTTTGTGGGAGCCTAACAACGCCTTTCATTGAATGAGTTATTCTCCAGTCTCTGCTTAAGGCTACATCAAGAGGAATCAAACCTTAGAGATAGAACGTAGAACTATTGTATTGTGTCAAGTTTCAAGAAGCTAGCACAAACCGTGTTGATTTAGAGTTCTAACTGCATGTGTCAATATAGGAGAAAACAGATTGAAACGTAAAAATTCAAATTGTTCTTGCAAACGAATGCTTCAACCTAGGAGAACGAAACTAGGGCATCCAAGTTTGATTGGTGTACAGCTCATTACTTGAAAGTATCATGCAGGTCGGAAGAAAAAATATATGTTGTGATTTCAGGAGACTGTAGTTTTTTGGCAGCCTAACAACGCATTTCATTGAATGAGTTATTCGCCAGTCTTTGCTTAAGGCTACATCAAGAGGAAACAAAACTTAGAGATAGAACGTAGAACTACTGTATTGTGTCAAGTTTCAAGAAGCTAGCACAAACTGTGTTTGATTTAGAGTTCGAACTGCATCTGTCAGTATAGGAGAAAATAGAGTGAAACCTAAAAATTCAAACTGTTACTGCAAACGAATTCTTCAACCTAGGAGAACGAAACTTGGGCATCCGTGTTTGATTTGTGTACTGCTCATTACTTGAAAGTATCACGAAGGTCGGAAGAAAAAATATATGCTGTGATTTCAGGAGACTGTAGTTTTTTGGCAGCCTAACAACGCCTTTCATTGAATGAGTTATTCTCCAGTCTCTGCTTAAGGCTACATCAAGACGAAACAAACCTTAGAGATAGAACGTAGAACTACTGTATTGTGTCAAGTTTCAACAAGCTAGCATAAACCGTGTTTGATTTAGAGTTCGAACTACATCTGTCAATATAAGAAAAAACAGAGTGAAACCTAAAAATTCAAACTGTTACTGCAAACGAATGCTTCAAACTAGGAGAACGAAACTTGGGCATCCAAGTTTGATGGGTGTACTGCTCATTACTTGAAAGTATCATGAAGGTCGGAAGAAGAAATATATGTTGTGATTTCAGGCGACTGTAGTTTTTTGGCAGCCTAACAACGCCATTCATTGAATGAGTTATTCTCCAGTTTCTGCTTCAGGCTACATCAAGAGGAAACAAACCGTACAGATAGAACGTAGAACTACTGTATTGTGTCAAGTTTCAAGAAGCTAGCACAAACCGTGTTGATTTAGAGTTAGAACTGCATCTGTCAATATAGGAGAAAACAGAGTGAAACCTAAAAATTCAAACTGTTACTGCAAACGAATGCTTCAACCTAGAAGAACGAAACTAGGGCATCCAAGTTTCATTGGTCTACTGCTCATTACTTGAAAGTATCATGAAGGTCGGAAGAAAAAATATGTGATGTGATTTCAGGAGACTGTAGTTTTGTGGCAGCCTAACAACGCCTTTCATTGAATGAGTTATTCTCCAGTCTCTGCTTAAGGCTACATCAAGAGGAAACAAACCTTAGAGATAGAACGTAGAACTACTGTATTGTGTCAAGTTTCAAGAAGCTAGCACAATCCGTGTTGATTTAGAGTTCGAACTGCATCTGTCAATATAGGAGAAAACAGAGTGAGACCTAAAAATTCAAACTGTTCCTGTAAACGAATGCTTCAATCAAGGAGAACTAAACTTGGGCATCCAAGTGGGATTGGTGTACTGATCATTACGTGAATGTATCATGAAGATTGGATGAAAAAATATATGTTGAGATTTCAGGAGACTCTAGTGTTTGGAAGTTTGGCAACCCCTTTCCATATAAGTGTTATTCGCAGTCCCTGCATTAGGCTACATCAAGAGGAAACAAAACTTAGAGATAGAACGTAGAACTACTGTATTGTGTCAAGTTTCAAGAAGCTAGCACAAACTGTGTTTGATTTAGAGTTCGAACTGCATCTGTCAATATAGGAGAAAACAGAGTGAAACCTAAAAATTCAAACTGTTACTGCAAACGAATGCTTCAACCTAGGAGAACGAAACTTGGGCATCCGTGTTTGATTTGTGTACTGCTCATTACTTGAAAGTATCACGAAGGTCGGAAGAAAAAATATATGCTGTGATTTCAGGAGACTGTAGTTTTTTGGCAGCCTAACAACGCCTTTCATTGAATGAGTTATTCTCCAGTCTCTGCTTAAGGCTACATCAAGACGAAACAAACCTTAGAGATAGAACGTAGAACTACTGTATTGTGTCAACTTTCAACAAGCTAGCATAAACAGTGTTTGATTTAGAGTTCGAACTACATCTGTCAATATAGGAGAAAACAGATTGAAACGTAAAAATTCAAATTGTTCTTGCAAACGAATGCTTCAACCTAGGAGAACGAAACTAGGGCATCCAAGTTTGATTGGTGTACAGCTCATTACTTGAAAGTATCATGAAGGTGGAAGAAAAAATATATGTTGAGATTACAGGAGACTGTAGTTTTTTGGCAACCCAGCAACGCATTTCATTGAATGAGTTATTCGCCAGTCTTTGCTTAAGGCTACATCAAGAGGAAACAAACCTTAGAGATAGAACGTAGAACTACTGTATTGTGTCAAGTTTCAAGAAGCTAGCACAAACCGTGTTGATTTAGAGTTAGAACTGCATCTGTCAATATAGGAGAAAACAGAGTGAAACCTAAAAATTCAAACTGTTACTGCAAACGAATGCTTCAACCTAGAAGAACGAAACTAGGGCATCCAAGTTTGATTGGTCTACTGCTCATTACTTGAAAGTATCATGAAGGTCGGAAGAAAAAATATGTGTTGTGATTTCAGGAGACTGTAGTTTTGTGGCAGCCTAACAACGCCTTTCATTGAATGAGTTATTCTCCAGTCTCTGCTTAAGGCTACATCAAGAGGAAACAAACCTTAGAGATAGAACGTAGAACTACTGTATTGTGTCAAGTTTCAAGAAGCTAGCACAAACCGTGTTGATTTAGAGTTCGAACTGCATCTGTCAATATAGGAGAAAACAGAGTGAAACCTAAAAATTCAAACTGTTCCTGGAAACGAATGCTTCAATCAAGGAGAACTAAACTTGGGCATCCAAGTGGGATTGGTGTACTGATCATTACGTGAATGTATCATGAAGATTGGATGAAAAAATATATGTTGAGATTTCAGGAGACGCTAGTGTTTGGAAGTTTGGCAACCCCTTTCCATATAAGTGTTATTCGCAGTCCCTGCATTAGGCTACATCAAGAGGAAACAAAACTTAGAGATAGAACGTAGAACTACTGTATTGTGTCAAGTTTAAAGAAGCTAGCACAAACTGTGTTTGATTTAGAGTTCAGACTGCATCTGTCAATATAGGAGAAAACAGAGTAAAACCTAAAAATTCAAACTGTTACTGCAAACGAATGCTTCAACCTAGGAGTACGAAACTTGGGCATCCAAGTTTGATTGGTGTACTGCTCATTACTTGAAAGTATCATGAAGGTCGGAACAAAAAATATGTGTTGTGATTTCAGGAGACTGTAGTTTTGTGGGAGCCTAACAACGCCTTTCATTGAATGAGTTATTCTCCAGTCTCTGCTTAAGGCTACATCAAGAGGAATCAAACCTTAGAGATAGAACGTAGAACTACTGTATTGTGTCAAGTTTCAAGAAGCTAGCACAAACCGTGTTGATTTAGAGTTCTAACTGCATGTGTCAATATAGGACAAAACAGATTGAAACGTAAAAATTCAAATTGTTCTTGCAAACGAATGCTTCAACCTAGGAGAACGAAACTAGGGCATCCAAGTTTGATTGGTGTACAGCTCATTACTTGAAAGTATCATGCAGGTCGGAAGAAAAAATATATGTTGAGATTACAGGAGACTGTAGTTTTTTGGCAACCCAGCAACGCATTTCATTGAATGAGTTATTCGCCAGTCTTTGCTTAAGGCTACATCAAGAGGAAACAAACCTTAGAGATAGAACGTAGAACTACTGTATTGTGTCAAGTTTCAACAAGCTAGCATAAACCGTGTTTGATTTAGAGTTCGAACTACATCTGTCAATATAAGAGAAAACAGAGTGAAACCTAAAAATTCAAACTGTTATTGCAAACGAATGCTTCAATCTAGAAGAATGAAACTAGGGCATCCAAGTTTGATTGGTGTACTGCTCATTACTTGAAAGTATCATGCAGGTCGGAAGACAAAATATATGTTGAGATTACAGGAGACTGTAGTTTTTTGGCAACCCAGCAACGCATTTCATTGAATGAGTTATTCGTCAGTCTTTGCTTAAGGCTACATCAAGAGGAAACAAACCTTAGAGATAGAACGTAGAACTACTGTATTGTGTCAAGTTTCAAGAAGCTAGCACAAACCGTGTTGATTTAGAGTTCGAACTGCATCTGTCAATATAGGAGAAAACAGAGTGAAACCTAAAAATTCAAACTGTTCCTGGAAACGAATGCTTCAATCAAGGAGAACTAAACTTGGGCATCCAAGTGGGATTGGTGTACTGATCATTACGTGAATGTATCATGAAGATTGGATGAAAAAATATATGTTGAGATTTCAGGAGACTCTAGTGTTTGGAAGTTGGCAACCCCTTTCCATATAAGTGTTATTCGCAGTCCCTGCTTTAGGCTACATCAAGAGGAAACAAAACTTAGAGATAGAACGTAGAACTACTGTATTGTGTCAAGTTTCAAGAAGCTAGCACAAACTGTGTTTGATTTAGAGTTCGAACTGCATCTGTCAATATAGGAGAAAACAGAGTGAAACCTAAAAATTCAAACTGTTACTGCAAACGAATGCTTCAACCTAGAAGAACGAAACTTGGGCATCCGTGTTTGATTTGTGTACTGCTCATTACTTGAAAGTATCACGAAGGTCAGAAGAAAAAATATGTGTTGTGATTTCAGGAGACTGTAGTTTTGTGGGAGCCTAACAACGCCTTTCATTGAATGAGTTATTCTCCAGTCTCTGCTTAAGGCTACATCAAGAGGAATCAAACCTTAGAGATAGAACGTAGAACTATTGTATTGTGTCAAGTTTCAAGAAGCTAGCACAAACCGTGTTGATTTAGAGTTCTAACTGCATGTGTCAATATAGGAGAAAACAGATTGAAACGTAAAAATTCAAATTGTTCTTGCAAACGAATGCTTCAACCTAGGAGAACGAAACTAGGGCATCCAAGTTTGATTGGTGTACAGCTCATTACTTGAAAGTATCATGCAGGTCGGAAGAAAAAATATATGTTGTGATTTCAGGAGACTGTAGTTTTTTGGCAGCCTAACAACGCATTTCATTGAATGAGTTATTCGCCAGTCTTTGCTTAAGGCTACATCAAGAGGAAACACACTTAGAGATAGAACGTAGAACTACTGTATTGTGTCAAGTTTCAAGAAGCTAGCCCAAACCGTATTGATTTAGAGTTCGAACTGCTTCTGTCAATATAGGAGAAAACAGAGTGAATCCTAAAAATTCAAACTGTTACTGCAAACGAATGCTTCAACCTAGGAGAACGAAACTTGGGCATCCGTGTTTGATTTGTGTACTGCTCATTACTTGAAAGTATCACGAAGGTCGGAAGAAAAAATATATGCTGTGATTTCAGGAGACTGTAGTTTTTTGGCAGCCTAACAACGCCTTTCATTGAATGAGTTATTCTCCAGTCTCTGCTTAAGGCTACATCAAGACGAAACAAACCTTAGAGATAGAACGTAGAACTACTCTATTGTGTCAAGTTTCAACAAGCTAGCATAAACCGTGTTTGATTTAGAGTTCGAACTACATCTGTCAATATAAGAGAAAACAGAGTGAAACCTAAAAATTCAAACTGTTACTGCAAACGAATGCTTCAACCTAGGAGAACGAAACTTGGGCATCCAAGTTTGATTGGTGTACTGCTCATTACTTGAAAGTATCATGAAGGTCGGAAGAAGAAATATATGTTGTGATTTCAGGCGACTGTAGTTTTTTGGCAGCCTAACAACGCCATTCATTGAATGAGTTATTCTCCAGTTTCTGCTTAAGGCTACATCAAGAGGAAACAAACCGTACAGATAGAACGTAGAACTACTGTATTGTGTCAAGTTTCAAGAAGCTAGCACAAACCGTGTTGATTTAGAGTTAGAACTGCATCTGTCAATATAGGAGAAAACAGAGTGAAACCTAAAAATTCAAACTGTTACTGCAAACGAATGCTTCAACCTAGAAGAACGAAACTAGGGCATCCAAGTTTCATTGGTCTACTGCTCATTACTTGAAAGTATCATGAAGGTCGGAAGAAAAAATATGTGTTGTGATTTCAGGAGACTGTAGTTTTGTGGCAGCCTAACAACGCCTTTCATTGAATGAGTTATTCTCCAGTCTCTGCTTAAGGCTACATCAAGAGGAAACAAACCTTAGAGATAGAACGTAGAACTACTGTATTGTGTCAAGTTTCAAGAAGCTAGCACAATCCGTGTTGATTTAGAGTTCGAACTGCATCTGTCAATATAGGAGAAAACAGAGTGAAACCTAAAAATTCAAACTGTTCCTGTAAACGAATGCTTCAATCAAGGAGAACTAAACTTGGGCATCCAAGTGGGATTGGTGTACTGATCATTACGTGAATGTATCATGAAGATTGGATGAAAAAATATATGTTGAGATTTCAGGAGACTCTAGTGTTTGGAAGTTTGGCAACCCCTTTCCATATAAGTGTTATTCGCAGTCCCTGCATTAGGCTACATCAAGAGGAAACAAAACTTAGAGATAGAACGTAGAACTACTGTATTGTGTCAAGTTTCAAGAAGCTAGCACAAACCGTGTTGATTTAGAGTTCGAACTGCATCTGTCAATATAGGAGAAAACAGAGTGAAACCTAAAAATTCAAACTGTTCCTGGAAACGAATGCTTCAATCAAGGAGAACTAAACTTGGGCATCCAAGTGGGATTGGTGTACTGATCATTACGTGAATGTATCATGAAGATTGGATGAAAAAATATATGTTGAGATTTCAGGAGACTCTAGTGTTTGGAAGTTGGCAACCCCTTTCCATATAAGTGTTATTCGCAGTCCCTGCTTTAGGCTACATCAAGAGGAAACAAAACTTAGAGATAGAACGTAGAACTACTGTATTGTGTCAAGTTTCAAGAAGCTAGCACAAACTGTGTTTGATTTAGAGTTCGAACTGCATCTGTCAATATAGGAGAAAACAGAGTGAAACCTAAAAATTCAAACTGTTACTGCAAACGAATGCTTCAACCTAGAAGAACGAAACTTGGGCATCCGTGTTTGATTTGTGTACTGCTCATTACTTGAAAGTATCACGAAGGTCAGAAGAAAAAATATGTGTTGTGATTTCAGGAGACTGTAGTTTTGTGGGAGCCTAACAACGCCTTTCATTGAATGAGTTATTCTCCAGTCTCTGCTTAAGGCTACATCAAGAGGAATCAAACCTTAGAGATAGAACGTAGAACTATTGTATTGTGTCAAGTTTCAAGAAGCTAGCACAAACCGTGTTGATTTAGAGTTCTAACTGCATGTGTCAATATAGGAGAAAACAGATTGAAACGTAAAAATTCAAATTGTTCTTGCAAACGAATGCTTCAACCTAGGAGAACGAAACTAGGGCATCCAAGTTTGATTGGTGTACAGCTCATTACTTGAAAGTATCATGCAGGTCGGAAGAAAAAATATATGTTGTGATTTCAGGAGACTGTAGTTTTTTGGCAGCCTAACAACGCATTTCATTGAATGAGTTATTCGCCAGTCTTTGCTTAAGGCTACATCAAGAGGAAACACACTTAGAGATAGAACGTAGAACTACTGTATTGTGTCAAGTTTCAAGAAGCTAGCCCAAACCGTGTTGATTTAGAGTTCGAACTGCTTCTGTCAATATAGGAGAAAACAGAGTGAATCCTAAAAATTCAAACTGTTACTGCAAACGAATGCTTCAACCTAGGAGAACGAAACTTGGGCATCCGTGTTTGATTTGTGTACTGCTCATTACTTGAAAGTATCACGAAGGTCGGAAGAAAAAATATATGCTGTGATTTCAGGAGACTGTAGTTTTTTGGCAGCCTAACAACGCCTTTCATTGAATGAGTTATTCTCCAGTCTCTGCTTAAGGCTACATCAAGACGAAACAAACCTTAGAGATAGAACGTAGAACTACTCTATTGTGTCAAGTTTCAACAAGCTAGCATAAACCGTGTTTGATTTAGAGTTCGAACTACATCTGTCAATATAAGAGAAAACAGAGTGAAACCTAAAAATTCAAACTGTTACTGCAAACGAATGCTTCAACCTAGGAGAACGAAACTTGGGCATCCAAGTTTGATTGGTGTACTGCTCATTACTTGAAAGTATCATGAAGGTCGGAAGAAGAAATATATGTTGTCATTTCAGGAGACTGTAGTTTTTTGGCAGCCTAACAACGCCATTCATTGAATGAGTTATTCTCCAGTTTCTGCTTAAGGCTACATCAAGAGGAAACAAACCGTACAGATAGAACGTAGAACTACTGTATTGTGTCAAGTTTCAAGAAGCTAGCACAAACCGTGTTGATTTAGAGTTAGAACTGCATCTGTCAATATAGGAGAAAACAGAGTGAAACCTAAAAATTCAAACTGTTACTGCAAACGAATGCTTCAACCTAGAAGAACGAAACTAGGGCATCCAAGTTTCATTGGTCTACTGCTCATTACTTGAAAGTATCATGAAGGTCGGAAGAAAAAATATGTGTTGTGATTTCAGGAGACTGTAGTTTTGTGGCAGCCTAACAACGCCTTTCATTGAATGAGTTATTCTCCAGTCTCTGCTTAAGGCTACATCAAGAGGAAACAAACCTTAGAGATAGAACGTAGAACTACTGTATTGTGTCAAGTTTCAAGAAGCTAGCACAATCCGTGTTGATTTAGAGTTCGAACTGCATCTGTCAATATAGGAGAAAACAGAGTGAAACCTAAAAATTCAAACTGTTCCTGTAAACGAATGCTTCAATCAAGGAGAACTAAACTTGGGCATCCAAGTGGGATTGGTGTACTGATCATTACGTGAATGTATCATGAAGATTGGATGAAAAAATATATGTTGAGATTTCAGGAGACTCTAGTGTTTGGAAGTTTGGCAACCCCTTTCCATATAAGTGTTATTCGCAGTCCCTGCATTAGGCTACATCAAGAGGAAACAAAACTTAGAGATAGAACGTAGAACTACTGTATTGTGTCAAGTTTCAAGAAGCTAGCACAAACTGTGTTTGATTTAGAGTTCGAACTGCATCTGTCAATATAGGAGAAAACAGAGTGAAACCTAAAAATTCAAACTGTTACTGCAAACGAATGCTTCAACCTAGGAGAACGAAACTTGGGCATCCGTGTTTGATTTGTGTACTGCTCATTACTTGAAAGTATCACGAAGGTCGGAAGAAAAAATATATGCTGTGATTTCAGGAGACTGTAGTTTTTTGGCAGCCTAACAACGCCTTTCATTGAATGAGTTATTCTCCAGTCTCTGCTTAAGGCTACATCAAGACGAAACAAACCTTAGAGATAGAACGTAGAACTACTGTATTGTGTCAACTTTCAACAAGCTAGCATAAACCGTGTTTGATTTAGAGTTCGAACTACATCTGTCAATATAAGATAAAACAGAGTGAAACCTAAAAATTCAAACTGTTACTGCAAACAAATGCTTCAACCTAGGAGAACGAATTGGGCATCCAAGTTTGATTGGTGTACTGCTCATTACTTGAAAGTATCATGAAGGTCGGAACAAAAAATATGTGTTGTGATTTCAGGAGACTGTAGTTTTCTGGGAGCCTAACAATGCCTTTCATTGAATGAGTTATTCTCCAGTCTCTGCTTAAGGCTACACCAAGAGGAATCAAACCTTAGAGATAGAACGTAGAACTACTGTATTGTGTCAAGTTTCAAGAAGCTAGCACAAACCGTGTTGATTTAGAGTTCTAACTGCATGTGTCAATATAGGAGAAAACAGATTGAAACGTAAAAATTCAAATTGTTCTTGCAAACGAATGCTTCAACCGAGGAGAACGAAACTAGGGCATCCAAGTTTGATTGGTGTACAGCTCATTACTTGAAAGTATCATGAAGGTGGAAGAAAAAATATATGTTGAGATTACAGGAGACTGTAGTTTTTTGGCAACCCAGCAACGCATTTCATTGAATGAGTTATTCGCCAGTCTTTGCTTAAGGCTACATCAAGAGGAAACAAACCTTAGAGATAGAACGTAGAACTACTGTATTGTGTCAAGTTTCAAGAAGCTAGCACAAACCGTGTTGATTTAGAGTTCGAACTGCATCTGTCAATATAAGAGAAAACAGAGTGAAACCTAAAAATTCAAACTGTTCCTGTAAACGAATGCTTCAATCAAGGAGAACTAAACTTGGGCATCCAAGTGGGATTGGTGTACTGATCATTACGTGAATGTATCATGAAGATTGGATGAAAAAATATATGTTGAGATTTCAGGAGACGCTAGTGTTTGGAAGTTTGGCAACCCCTTTCCATATAAGTGTTATTCGCAGTCCCTGCATTAGGCTACATCAAGAGGAAACAAAACTTAGAGATAGAACGTAGAACTACTGTATTGTGTCAAGTTTCAAGAAGCTAGCACAAACTGTGTTTGATTTAGATTTCGAACTGCATCTGTCAATATAGGAGAAAACAGAGTGAAACCTAAAAATTCAAACTGTTACTGCAAACGAATGCTTCAACCTAGGAGAACGAAACTTGGGCATCCGTGTTTGATTTGTGTACTGCTCATTACTTGAAAGTATCACGAAGGTCGGAAGAAAAAATATATGCTGTGATTTCAGGAGACTGTAGTTTTTTGGCAGCCTAACAACGCCTTTCATTGAATGAGTTATTCTCCAGTCTCTGCTTAAGGCTACATCAAGACGAAACAAACCTTAGAGATAGAACGTAGAACTACTGTATTGTGTCAAGTTTCAACAAGCTAGCATAAACCGTGTTTGATTTAGAGTTCGAACTACATCTGTCAATATAGGAGAAAACAGAGTGAAACCTAAAAATTCAAACTGTTACTGCAAACGAATGCTTCAACCTAGGAGAACGAAACTTGGGCATCCAAGTTTGATTGGTGTACTGCTCATTACTTGAAAGTATCATGAAGGTCGGAAGAAGAAATATATGTTGTCATTTCAGGAGACTGTAGTTTTTTGGCAGCCTAACAACGCCATTCGTTGAATGAGTTATTCTCCAGTTTCTGCTTAAGGCTACATCAAGAGGAAACAAACCGTACAGATAGAACGTAGAACTACTGTATTGTGTCAAGTTTCAAGAAGCTAGCACAAACCGTGTTGATTTAGAGTTAGAACTGCATCTGTCAATATAGGAGAAAACAGAGTGAAACCTAAAAATTCAAACTGTTACTGCAAACGAATGCTTCAACCTAGAAGAACGAAACTAGGGCATCCAAGTTTGATTGGTCTACTGCTCATTACTTGAAAGTATCATGAAGGTCGGAAGAAAAAATATGTGTTGTGATTTCAGGAGACTGTAGTTTTGTGGCAGCCTAACAACGCCTTTCATTGAATGAGTTATTCTCCAGTCTCTGCTTAAGGCTACATCAAGAGGAAACAAACCTTAGAGATAGAACGTAGAACTACTGTATTGTGTCAAGTTTCAAGAAGCTAGCACAAACCGTGTTGATTTAGAGTTCGAACTGCATCTGTCAATATAGGAGAAAACAGAGTGAAACCTAAAAATTCAAACTGTTCCTGGAAACGAATGCTTCAATCAAGGAGAACTAAACTTGGGCATCCAAGTGGGATTGGTGTACTGATCATTACGTGAATGTATCATGAAGATTGGATGAAAAAATATATGTTGAGATTTCAGGAGACGCTAGTGTTTGGAAGTTTGGCAACCCCTTTCCATATAAGTGTTATTCGCAGTCCCTGCATTAGGCTACATCAAGAGGAAACAAAACTTAGAGATAGAACGTAGAACTACTGTATTGTGTCAAGTTTAAAGAAGCTAGCACAAACTGTGTTTGATTTAGAGTTCAGATTGCATCTGTCAATATAGGAGAAAACAGAGTAAAACCTAAAAATTCAAACTGTTACTGCAAATGAATGCTTCAACCTAGGAGTACGAAACTTGGGCATCCAAGTTTGATTGGTGTACTGCTCATTACTTGAAAGTATCATGAAGGTCGGAACAAAAAATATGTGTTGTGATTTCAGGAGACTGTAGTTTTGTGGGAGCCTAACAACGCCTTTCATTGAATGAGTTATTCTCCAGTCTCTGCTTAAGGCTACATCAAGAGGAATCAAACCTTAGAGATAGAACGTAGAACTACTGTATTGTGTCAAGTTTCAAGAAGCTAGCACAAACCGTGTTGATTTAGAGTTCTAACTGCATGTGTCAATATAGGAGAAAACAGATTGAAACGTAAAAATTCAAATTGTTCTTGCAAACGAATGCTTCAACCTAGGAGAACGAAACTAGGGCATCCGTGTTTGATTTGTGTACTGCTCATTACTTGAAAGTATCACGAAGGTCGGAAGAAAAAATATATGCTGTGATTTCAGGAGACTGTAGTTTTTTGGCAGCCTAACAACGCCTTTCATTGAATGAGTTATTCTCCAGTCTCTGCTTAAGGCTACATCAAGAGGAATCAAACCTTAGAGATAGAACGTAGAACTACTGTATTGTGTCAAGTTTCAACAAGCTAGCATAAACCGTGTTTGATTTAGAGTTCGAACTACATCTGTCAATATAAGAGAAAACAGAGTGAAACCTAAAAATTCAAACTGTTACTGCAAACGAATGCTTCAACCTAGGAGAACGAAACTTGGGCATCCAAGTTTGATTGGTGTACTGCTCATTACTTGAAAGTATCATGAAGGTCGGAAGAAGAAATATATGTTGTCATTTCAGGAGACTGTAGTTTTTTGGCAGCCTAACAACGCCATTTGTGAATGAGTTATTCTCCAGTTTCTGCTTAAGGCTACATCAAGAGGAAACAAACCGTACAGATAGAACGTAGAACTACTGTATTGTGTCAAGTTTCAAGAAGCTAGCACAAACCGTGTTGATTTAGAGTTAGAACTGCATCTGTCAATATAGGAGAAAACAGAGTGAAACCTAAAAATTCAAACGGTTACTGCAAACGAATGCTTCAACCTAGAAGAACGAAACTAGGGCATCCAAGTTTGATTGGTCTACTGTTCATTACTTGAAAGTATCATGAAGGTCGGAAGAAAAAATATGTGTTGTGATTTCAGGAGACTGTAGTTTTGTGGCAGCCTAACAACGCCTTTCATTGAATGAGTTATTCTCCAGTCTCTGCTTAAGGCTACATCAAGAGGAAACAAACCTTAGAGATAGAACGTAGAACTACTGTATTGTGTCAAGTTTCAAGAAGCTAGCACAAACCGTGTTGATTTAGAGTTCGAACTGCATCTGTCAATATAGGAGAAAACAGAGTGAAACCTAAAAATTCAAACTGTTCCTGTAAACGAATGCTTCAATCAAGGAGAACTAAACTTGGGCATCCAAGTGGGATTGGTGTACTGATCATTACGTGAATGTATCATGAAGATTGGATGAAAAAATATATGTTGAGATTTCAGGAGACGCTAGTGTTTGGAAGTTTGGCAACCCCTTTCCATATAAGTGTTATTCGCAGTCCCTGCATAAGGCTACATCAAGATTAAACAAAACTTAGAGATAGAATGTAGAACTACTGTATTGTGTCAAGTTTCAAGAAGCTAGCACAAACTGTGTTTGATTTAGAGTTCGGACTGCATCTGTCAATATAGGAGAAAACAGAGTAAAACCTAAAATTCAAACTGTTACTGCAAACGAATGCTTCAACGTAGGAGAACGAAACTTGGGCATCCAAGTTTGATTGGTGTACTGCTCATTACTTGAAAGTATCATGAAGGTCGGAACAAAAAATATGTGTTGTGATTTCAGGAGACTCTAGTTTTGTGGGAGCCTAACAACCCCTTTCATTGAATGAGTTATTCTCCAGTCTCTGCTTAAGGCTACATCAAGAGGAATCAAACCTTAGAGATAGAACGTAGAACTACTGTATTGTGTCAAGTTTCAAGAAGCTAGCACAAACCGTGTTGATTTAGAGTTCTAACTGCATGTGTCAATATAGGAGAAAACAGATTGAAACGTAAAAATTCAAATTGTTCTTGCAAACGAATGCTTCAACCTAGGAGAACGAAACTAGGGCATCCAAGTTTGATTGGTGTACAGCTCATTACTTGAAAGTATCATGCAGGTCGGAAGAAAAAATATATGTTGAGATTACAGGAGAATGTAGTTTTTTGGCAACCCAGCAACGCATTTCATTGAATGAGTTATTCGCCAGTCTTTGCTTAAGGCTACATCAAGAGGAAACAAACCTTAGAGATAGAACGTAGAACTACTGTATTGTGTCAAGTTTCAAGAAGCTAGCACAAACCGTGTTGATTTAGAGTTCGAACTGCATCTGTCAATATAGGAGAAAACAGAGTGAAACCTAAAAATTCAAACTGTTCCTGGAAACGAATGCTTCAATCAAGGAGAACTAAACTTGGGCATCCAAGTGGGATTGGTGTACTGATCATTACGTGAATGTATCATGAAGATTGGATGAAAAAATATATGTTGAGATTTCAGGAGACTCTAGTATTTGGAAGTTTGACAACCCCTTTCCATATAAGTATTATTCGCAGTCCCTGCATTAGGCTACATCAAGAGGAAACAAAACTTAGAGATAGAACGTAGAACTACTGTATTGTGTCAAGTTTCAAGAAGCTAGCACAAACTGTGTTTGATTTAGAGTTCGAACTGCATCTGTCAATATAGGAGAAAACAGAGTGAAACCTAAAAATTCAAACTGTTACTGCAAACGAATGCTTCAACCTAGGAGAACGAAACTTGGGCATCCGTGTTTGATTTGTGTACTGCTCATTACTTGAAAGTATCACGAAGGTTAGAAGAAAAAATATATGCTGTGATTTCAGGAGACTGTAGTTTTTTGGCAGCCTAACAACGCCTTTCATTGAATGAGTTATTCTCCAGTCTCTGCTTAAGGCTACATCAAGACGAAACAAACCTTAGAGATAGAACGTAGAACTACTGTATTGTGTCAAGTTTCAACAAGCTAGCATAAACAGTGTTTGATTTAGAGTTCGAACTACATCTGTCAATATAAGAGAAAACAGAGTGAAACCTAAAAATTCAAACTGTTACTGCAAACGAATGCTTCAACCTAGGAGAACGAAACTTGGGCATACAAGTTTGATTGGTGTACTGCTCATTACTTGAAAGTATCATGAAGGTCGGAACAAAAAATATGTGTTGTGATTTCAGGAGACTGTAGTTTTGTGGGAGCCTAACCACGCCTTTCATTGAATGAGTTATTCTCCAGTTTCTGCTTAAGGCTACATCAAGAGGAAACAAACCGTACAGATAGAACGTAGAACTACTGTATTGTGTCAAGTTTCAAGAAGCTAGCACAAACCGTGTTGATTTAGGAGTTAGAACTGCATCTGTCAATATAGGAGAAAACAGAGTGAAACCTAAAAATTCAAACTGTTACTGCAAACGAATGCTTCAACCTAGAAGAACGAAAAACAAGGGCATCCAAGTTTGATTGGTCTACTGCTCATTACTTGAAAGTATCATGAAGGTCGGAAGAAAAAATATGTGTTGTGATTTCAGGAGACTGTAGTTTTGTGGCAGCCTAACAACGCCTTTCATTGAATGAGTTATTCTCCAGTCTCTGCTTAAGGCTACATCAAGAGGAAACAAACCTTAGAGATAGAACGTAGAACTACTGTATTGTGTCAAGTTTCAAGAAGCTAGCACAAACCGTGTTGATTTAGAGTTCGAACTGCATCTGTCAGTATAGGAGAAAACAGAGTGAAACCTAAAAATTCAAACTGTTCCTGTAAACGAATGCTTCAATCAAGGAGAATTAAACTTGGGCATCCAAGTGGGATTGGTGTACTGATCATTACGTGAATGTATCATGAAGATTGGATGAAAAAATATATGTTGAGATTTCAGGAGACTCTAGTGTTTGGAAGTTTGGCAACCCCTTTCCATATAAGTGTTATTCGCAGTCCCTGCATTAGGCTACATCAAGAGGAAACAAAACTTAGAGATAGAACGTAGAACTACTGTATTGTGTCAAGTTTCAAGAAGCTAGCACAAACTGTGTTTGATTTAGAGTTCGAACTGCATCTGTCAATATAGGAGAAAACAGAGTGAAACCTAAAAATTCAAACTGTTACTGCAAACGAATGCTTCAACCTAGGAGAACGAACTTGGGCATCCGTGTTTGATTTGTGTACTGCTCATTACTTGAAAGTATCACGAAGGTGGGAAGAAAAAATATATGCTGTGATTTCAGGAGACTGTAGTTTTGTGGGAGCCTAACAACGCCTTTCATTGAATGAGTTATTCTCCAGTCTCTGCTTAAGGCTACATCAAGACGAAACAAACCTTAGAGATAGAACGTAGAACTACTGTATTGTGTCAAGTTTCAACAAGCTAGCATAAACCGTGTTTGATTTAGAGTTCGAACTACATCTGTCAATATAAGAGAAAACAGAGTGAAACCTAAAAATTCAAACTGTTACTGCAAACGAATGCTTCAACCTAGGAGAACGAAACTTTGGCATCCAAGTTTGATTGGTGTACTGCTCATTACTTGAAAGTATCATGAAGGTCGGAAGAAGAAATATATGTTGTCATTTCAGGAGACTGTAGTTTTTGGCAGCCTAACAACGCCATTCATTGAATGAGTTATTCTCCAGTTTCTGCTTAAGGCTACATCAAGAGGAAACAAACCGTACAGATAGAACGTAGAACTACTGTATTGTGTCAAGTTTCAACAAGCTAGCACAAACGGTGTTGATTTAGAGTTCTAACTGCATGTGTCAATATAGGAGAAAACAGATTGAAACGTAAAAATTCAAATTGTTCTTGCAAACGAATGCTTCAACCTAGGAGAACGAAACTAGGGCATCCAAGTTTGATTGGTGTACAGCTCATTACTTGAAAGTATCATGCAGGTCGGAAGAAAAAATATATGTTGAGATTACAGGAGACTGTAGTTTTTGGCAACCCAGCAACGCATTTCATTGAATGAGTTATTCGCCAGTCTTTGCTTAAGGCTACATCAAGAGGAAACAAACCTTAGAGATAGAACGTAGAACTACTGTATTGTGTCAAGTTTCAAGAAGCTAGCACAAACCGTGGTGATTTAGAGTTCGAACTGCTTCTGTCAATATAGGAGAAAACAGAGTGAAACCTAAAAATTCAAACTGTTACTGCAAACGAATGCTTCAACCTAGGAGAACGAAACTTGGGCATCCGTGTTTGATTTGTGTACTGCTCATTACTTGAAAGTATCACGAAGGTCGGAAGAAAAAATATATGCTGTGATTTGAGGAGACTGTAGTTTTTTGGCAGCCTAACAACGCCTTTCATTGAATGAGTTATTCTCCAGTCTCTGCTTAAGGCTACATCAAGACGAAACAAACCTTAGAGATAGAACGTAGAACTACTGTATTGTGTCAAGTTTCAACAAGCTAGCATAAACCGTGTTTGATTTAGAGTTCGAACTCATCTGTCAATATAAGAGAAAACAGAGTGAAACCTAAAAATTCAAACTGTTACTGCAAACGAATGCTTCAACCTAGGAGAACGAAACTTGGGCATCCAAGTTTGATTGGTGTACTGCTCATTACTTGAAAGTATCATGAAGGTCGGAAGAAGAAATATATGTTGTCATTTCAGGAGACTGTAGTTTTTTGGCAGCCTAACAACGCCATTCATTGAATGAGTTATTCTCCAGTTTCTGCTTAAGGCTACATCAAGAGGAAACAAACCGTACAGATAGAACGTAGAACTACTGTATTGTGTCAAGTTTCAAGAAGCTAGCACAAACCGTGTTGATTTAGAGTTAGAACTGCATCTGTCAATATAGGAGAAAACAGAGTGAAACCTAAAAATTCAAACTGTTACTGCAAACGAATGCTTCAACCTAGAAGAACGAAACTAGGGCATCCAAGTTTGATTGGTCTACTGCTCATTACTTGAAAGTATCATGAAGGTCGGAAGAAAAAATATGTGTTGTGATTTCAGGAGAGTGTAGTTTTGTGGCAGCCTAACAACGCCTTTCATTGAATGAGTTATTCTCCAGTCTCTGCTTAAAGCTACATCAAGAGGAAACAAACCTTAGAGATAGAACGTAGAACTACTGTATTGTGTCAAGTTTCAAGAAGCTAGCACAAACCGTGTTGATTTAGAGTTCGAACTGCATCTGTCAATATAGGAGAAAACAGAGTGAAACCTAAAAATTCAAACTGTTCCTGTAAACGAATGCTTCAATCAAGGAGAACTAAACTTGGGCATCCAAGTGGGATTGGTGTACTGATCATTACGTGAATGTATCATGAAGATTGGATGAAAAAATATATGTTGAGATTTCAGGAGACTCTAGTGTTTGGAAGTTTGGCAACCCCTTTCCATATAAGTGTTATTCGCAGTCCCTGCATTAGGCTACATCAAGAGGAAACAAAACTTTGAGACAGAACGTAGAACTACTGTATTGTGTCAAGTTTCAAGAAGCTAGCACAAACTGTGTTTGATTTAGAGTTCGAACTGCATCTGTCAATATAGGAGAAAACAGAGTGAAACCTAAAAATTCAAACTGTTACTGCAAACGAATGCTTCAACCTAGGAGAACGAAACTTGGGCATCCGTGTTTGATTTGTGTACTGCTCATTACTTGAAAGTATCACGAAGGTCGGAAGAAAAAATATATGCTGTGATTTCAGGAGACTGTAGTTTTGTGGGAGCCTAACAACGCCTTTCATTGAATGAGTTATTCTCCAGTCTCTGCTTAAGGCTACATCAAGAGGAATCAAACCTTAGAGATAGAACGTAGAACTACTGTATTGTGTCAAGTTTCAAGAAGCTAGCACAAACCGTGTTGATTTAGAGTTCTAACTGCATGTGTCAATATAGGAGAAAACAGATTGAAACGTAAAAATTCAAATTGTTCTTGCAAACGAATGCTTCAACCTAGGAGAACGAAACTAGGGCATCCAAGTTTGATTGGTGTACAGCTCATTACTTGAAAGTATCATGCAGGTCGGAAGAAAAAATATGTGTTGAGATTACAGGAGACTGTAGTTTTTTGGCAACCCAGCAATGCATTTCATTGAATGAGTTATTCGAAAGTCTTTGCTTAAGGCTACATCAAGAGGAAACAAACCTTAGAGATAGAACGTAGAACTACTGTATTGTGTCAAGTTTCAAGAAGCTAGCACAAACCGTGTTGATTTAGAGTTCGAACTGCTTCTGTCAATATAGGAGAAAACAGAGTGAAACCTAAAAATTCAAACTGTTACTGCAAACGAATGCTTCAACCTAAGAGAACGAAACTTGGGCATCCGTGTTTGATTTGTGTACTGCTCATTACTTGAAAGTATCACGAAGGTCGGAAGAAAAAATATATGCTGTGATTTCAGGAGACTGTAGTTTTTTGGCAGCCTAACAACGCCTTTCATTGAATGAGTTATTCTCCAGTCTCTGCTTAAGGCTACATCAAGACGAAACAAACCTTAGAGATAGAACGTAGAACTACTGTATTGTGTCAAGTTTCAACAAGCTAGCATAAACCGTGTTTGATTTAGAGTTCGAACAACATCTGTCAATATAAGAGAAAACAGAGTGAAACCTAAAAATTCAAACTGTTACTGCAAACGAATGCTTCAACCTAGGAGAACGAAACTTGGGCATCCAAGTTTGATAGGTGTACTGCTCATTACTTGAAAGTATCATGAAGGTCGGAAGACGAAATATATGTTGTCATTTCAGGAGACTGTAGTTTTTTGGCAGCCTAACAACGCCATTCATTGAATGAGTTATTCTCCAGTTTCTGCTTAAGGCTACATCAAGAGGAAACAAACCGTACAGATAGAACGTAGAACTACTGTATTGTGTCAAGTTTCAAGAAGCTAGCACAAACCGTGTTGATTTAGAGTTAGAACTGCATCTGTCAATATAGGAGAAAACAGAGTGAAACCTAAAAATTCAAACTGTTACTGCAAACGAATGCTTCAACCTAGAAGAACGAAACTAGGGCATCGAAGTTTGATTGGTCTACTGCTCATTACTTGAAAGTATCATGAAGGTCGGAAGAAAAAATATATGTGTTGTGATTTCAGGAGACTGTAGTTTTGTGGCAGCCTAACAACGCCTTTCATTGAATGAGTTATTCTCCAGTCTCTGCTTAAGGCTACATCAAGAGGAAACAAACCTTAGAGATAGAACGTAGAACTACTGTATTGTGTCAAGTTTTAAGAAGCTAGCACAAACCGTGTTGATTTAGAGTTCGAACTGCATCTGTCAATATAGGAGAAAACAGAGTGAAACCTAAAAATTCAAACTGTTCCTGTAAACGAATGCTTCAATCAAGGAGAACTAAACTTGGGCATCCAAGTGGGATTGGTGTACTGATCATTACGTGAATGTATCATGAAGATTGGATGAAAAAATATATGTTGAGATTTCAGGAGACTCTAGTGTTTGGAAGTTTGGCAACCCCTTTCCATATAAGTGTTATTCGCAGTCCCTGCATTAGGCTACATCAAGAGGAAACAAAACTTTGAGATAGAACGTAGAACTACTGTATTGTGTCAAGTTTCAAGAAGCTAGCACAAACTGTGTTTGATTTAGAGTTCGAACTGCATCTGTCAATATAGGAGAAAACAGAGTGAAACCTAAAAATTCAAACTGTTACTGCAAACGAATGCTTCAACCTAGGAGAACGAAACTTGGGCATCCGTGTTTGATTTGTGTACTGCTCATTACTTGAAAGTATCACGAAGGTCGGAAGATAAAATATATGCTGTGATTTCAGGAGACTGTAGTTTTTTGGCAGCCTAACAACGCCTTTCATTGAATGAGTTATTCTCCAGTCTCTGCTTAAGGCTACATCAAGAGGAAACAAACCGTACAGATGGAACGTAGAACTACTGTATTGTGTCAAGTTTCAAGAAGCTAGCACAAACCGTGTTGATTTAGAGTTAGAACTGCATCTGTCAATATAGGAGAAAACAGAGTGAAACCTAAAAATTCAAACTGTTACTGCAAACGAATGCTTCAACCTAGAAGAACGAAACTAGGGCATCCAAGTTTGATTGGTCTACTGCTCATTACTTGAAAGTATCATGAAGGTCGGAAGAAAAAATATGTGTTGTGATTTCAGGAGACTGTAGTTTTGTGGCAGCCTAACAACGCCTTTCATTGAATGAGTTATTCTCCAGTCTCTGCTTAAGGCTACATCAAGAGGAAACAAACCTTAGAGATAGAACGTAGAACAACTCTATTGTGTCAAGTTTCAAGAAGCTAGCACAAACCGTGTTGATTTAGAGTTCGAACTGCATCTGTCAATATAGGAGAAAACAGAGTGAAACCTAAAAATTCAAACTGTTACTGCAAACGAATGCTTCAATCAAGGAGAACTAAACTTGGGCATCCAAGTGGGATTGGTGTACTGATCATTACGTGAATGTATCATGAAGATTGGATGAAAAAATATATGTTGAGATTTCAGGAGACGCTAGTGTTTGGAAATTTGGCAACCCCTTTCCATATAAGTGTTATTCGCAGTCCCTGCATTAGGCTACATCAAGAGGAAACAAAACTTAGAGATAGAACGTAGAACTACTGTATTGTGTCAAGTTTCAAGAAGCTAGCACAAACTGTGTTTGATTTAGAGTTCGGACTGCATCTGTCAATATAGGAGAAAACAGAGTAAAACCTAAAAATTCAAACTGTTACTGCAAACGAATGCTTCAACCTAGGAGAACGAAACTTGGGCATCCAAGTTTGATTGGTGTACTGCTCATTACTTGAAAGTATCATGAAGGTCGGAACAAAAAATATGTGTTGTGATTTCAGGAGACTGTAGTTTTGTGGGAGCCTAACAACGCCTTTCATTGAATGAGTTATTCTCCAGTCTCTGCTTAAGGCTACATCAAGAGGAATCAAACCTTAGAGATAGAACGTAGAACTACTGTATTGTGTCAAGTTTCAAGAAGCTAGCACAAACCGTGTTGATTTAGAGTTCTAACTGCATGTGTCAATATAGGAGAAAACAGATTGAAACGTAAAAATTCAAATTGTTCTTGCAAACGAATGCTTCAACCTAGGAGAACGAAACTAGGGCATCCAAGTTTGATTGGTGTACAGCTCATTACTTGAAAGTATCATGCAGGTCGGAAGAAAAAATATATGTTGAGATTACAGGAGACTGTAGTTTTTTGGCAACCCAGCAACGCATTTCATTGAATGAGTTATTCGGCAGTCTTTGCTTAAGGCTACATCAAGAGGAAACAAACCTTAGAGATAGAACGTAGAACTACTGTATTGTGTCAAGTTTCAAGAAGCTAGCACAAACCGTGTTGATTTAGAGTTCGAACTGCTTCTGTCAATATAGGAGAAAACAGAGTGAAACCTAAAAATTCAAACTGTTACTGCAAACGAATGCTTCAACCTAGGAGAACGAAACTTGGGCATCCGTGTTTGATTTGTGTACTGCTCATTACTTGAAAGTATCACGAAGGTCGGAAGAAAAAATATATGCTGTGATTTCAGGAGACTGTAGTTTTTTGGCAGCCTAACAACGCCTTTCATTGAATGAGTTATTCTCCAGTCTCTGCTTAAGGCTACATCAAGACGAAACAAACCTTAGAGATAGAACGTAGAACTACTGTATTGTGTCAAGTTTCAACAAGATAGCATAAACCGTGTTTGATTTAGAGTTCGAACTACATCTGTCAATATAAGAGAAAACAGAGTGAAACCTAAAAATTCAAACTGTTACTGCAAACGAATGCTTCAACCTAGGAGAACGAAACTTGGGCATCCAAGTTTGATTGGTGTACTGCTCATTACTTGAAAGTATCATGAAGTTCAGAAGAAGAAATATATGTTGTCATTTCAGGAGACTGTAGTTTTTTGGCAGCCTAACAAAGCCATTCATTGAATGAGTTATTCTCCAGTTTCTGCTTAAGGCTACATCAAGAGGAAACAAACCGTACAGATAGAACGTAGAACTACTGTATTGTGTCAAGTTTCAAGAAGCTAGCACAAACCGTGTTGATTTAGAGTTAGAACTGCATCTGTCAATATAGGAGAAAACAGAGTGAAACCTAAAAATTCACACTGTTACTGCAAACGAATGCTTCAACCTAGAAGAACGAAACTAGGGCATCCAAGTTTGATTGGTCTACTGCTCATTACTTGAAAGTATCATGAAGGTCGGAAGAAAAAATATATGTGTTGTGATTTCAGGAGACTGTAGTTTTGTGGCAGCCTAACAACGCCTTTCATTGAATGAGTTATTCTCCAGTCTCTGCTTAAGGCTACATCAAGAGGAAACAAACCTTAGAGATAGAACGTAGAACTACTGTATTGTGTCAAGTTTCAAGAAGCTAGCACAAACCGTGTTGATTTAGAGTTCGAACTGCATCTGTCAATATAGGAGAAAACAGAGTGAAACCTAAAAATTCAAACTGTTCCTGGAAACGAATGCTTCAATCAAGGAGAACTAAACTTGGGCATCCAAGTGGGATTGGTGTACTGATCATTACGTGAATGTATCATGAAGATTGGATGAAAAAATATATGTTGAGATTTCAGGAGACTCTAGTGTTTGGAAGTTTGGCAACCCCTTTCCATATAAGTGTTATTCGCAGTCCCTGCATTAGGCTACATCAAGAGGAAACAAAACTTTGAGATAGAACGTAGAACTACTGTATTGTGTCAAGTTTCAAGAAGCTGGCACAAACTGTGTTTGATTTAGAGTTCGAACTGCATCTGTCAATATAGGAGAAAACAGAGTGAAACCTAAAAATTCAAACTGTTACTGCAAACGAATGCTTCAACCTAGGAGATCGAAACTTGGGCATCCGTGTTTGATTTGTGTACTGCTCATTACTTGAAAGTATCACGAAGGTCGGAAGAAAAAATATATGCTGTGATTTCAGGAGACTGTAGTTTTTTGGCAGCCTAACAACGCCTTTCATTGAATGAGTTATTCTCCAGTCTCTGCTTAAGGCTACATCAAGACGAAACAAACCTTAGAGATTGAACGTAGAACTACCTTATTGTGTCAAGTTTCAACAAGCTAGCATAAACAGTGTTTGATTTAGAGTTCGAACTACATCTGTCAATATAAGAGAAAACAGAGTGAAACCTAAAAATTCAAACTGTTACTGCAAAGGAATGCTTCAACCTAGGAGAACGAAACTTGGGCATCCAAGTTTGATTGGTGTACTGCTCATTACTTGAAAGTATCATGAAGGTCGGAAGAAGAAATATATGTTGTCATCAGGAGACTGTAGTTTTTTGGCAGCCTAACAACGCCATTCATTGAATGAGTTATTCTCCAGTTTCTGCTTAAGGCTACATCAAGAGGAAACAAACCGTACAGATAGAACGTAGAACTACTGTATTGTGTCAAGTTTCAAGAAGCTAGCACAAACCGTGTTGATTTAGAGTTAGAACTGCATCTGTCAATATAGGAGAAAACAGAGTGAAACCTAAAAATTCAAACTGTTACTGCAAACGAATGCTTCAACCTAGAAGAACGAAACTAGGGCATCCAAGTTTGATTGGTCTACTGCTCATTACTTGAAAGTATCATGAAGGTCGGAAGAAAAAATATGTGTTGTGATTTCAGGAGACTGTAGTTTTGTGGCAGCCTAACAACGCCTTTCATTGAATGAGTTATTCTCCAGTCTCTGCTTAAGGCTACATCAAGAGGAAACAAACCTTAGAGATAGAACGTAGAACTACTGTATTGTGTCAAGTTTCAAGAAGCTAGCACAAACCGTGTTGATTTAGAGTTCGAACTGCATCTGTCAATATAGGAGAAAACAGAGTGAAACCTAAAAATTCAAACTGTTCCTGGAAACGAATGCTTCAATCAAGGAGAACTAAACTTGGGCATCCAAGTGGGATTGGTGTACTGATCATTACGTGAATGTATCATGAAGATTGGATGAAAAAATATATGTTGAGATTTCAGGAGACGCTAGTGTTTGGAAGTTTGCCAACCCCTTTCCATATAAGTGTTATTCGCAGTCCCTGCATTAGGCTACATCAAGAGGAAACAAAACTTAGAGATAGAACGTAGAACTACTGTATTGTGTCAAGTTTCAAGAAGCTAGCACAAACTGTGTTTGATTTAGAGTTCGGACTGCATCTGTCAATATAGGAGAAAACAGAGTAAAACCTAAAAATTCAAACTGTTACTGCAAACGAATGCTTCAACCTAGGAGAACGAAACTTGGGCATCCAAGTTTGATTGGTGTACTGCTCATTACTTGAAAGTATCATGAAGGTCGGAACAAAAAATATGTGTTGTGATTTCAGGAGACTGTAGTTTTGTGGGAGCCTAACAACGCCTTTCATTGAATGAGTTATTCTCCAGTCTCTGCTTAAGGCTACATCAAGAGGAATCAAACCTTAAAGATAGAACGTAGAACTACTGTATTGTGTCAAGTTTCAAGAAGCTAGCACAAACCGTGTTGATTTAGAGTTCTAACTGCATGTGTCAATATAGGAGAAAACAGATTGAAACGTAAAAATTCAAATTGTCCTTGCAAACGAATGCTTCAACCTAGGAGAACGAAACTAGGGCATCCAAGTTTGATTGGTGTACAGCTCATTACTTGAAAGTATCATGCAGGTCGGAAGAAAAAATATATGTTGAGATTACAGGAGACTGTAGTTTTTTGGCAACCCAGCAACGCATTTCATTGAATGAGTTATTCGCCAGTCTTTGCTTAAGGCTACATCAAGAGGAAAACAAACCTTAGAGATAGAACGTAGAACTACTGTATTGTGTCAAGTTTCAAGAAGCTAGCACAAACCGTGTTGATTTAGAGTTCGAACTGCTTCTGTCAATATAGGAGAAAACAGAGTGAAACCTAAAAATTCAAACTGTTACTGCAAACGAATGCTTCAACCTAGGAGAACGAAACTTGGGCATCCGTGTTTGATTTGTGTACTGCTCATTACTTGAAAGTATCACGAAGGTCGGAAGAAAAAATATATGCTGTGATTTCAGGAGACTGTAGTTTTTTGGCAGCCTAACAACGCCTTTCATTGAATGAGTTATTCTCCAGTCTCTGCTTAAGGCTACATCAAGACGAAACAAACTTTAGAGATAGAATGTAGAACTACAGTATTGTGTCAAGTTTCAACAAGCTAGCAAAAACCGTGTTTGATTTAGAGTTCGAACTACATCTGTCAATATAAGAGAAAACAGAATGAAACCTAAAAATTCAAACTGTTACTGCAAACGAATGCTTCAACCTAGGAGAACGAAACTTGGACATCCAAGTTTGATTGGTGTACTGCTCATTACTTGAAAGTATCATGAAGGTCGGAAGAAGAAATATATGTTGTCATTTCAGGAGACTGTAGTTTTTTGGCAGCCTAACAACGCCATTCATTGAATGAGTTATTCTCCAGTTTCTGCTTAAGGCTACATCAAGAGGAAACAAACCGTACAGATAGAACGTAGAACTACTGTAT
Source organism: Callospermophilus lateralis (assembly GCF_048772815.1). Classification (NCBI taxonomy): domain Eukaryota; kingdom Metazoa; phylum Chordata; class Mammalia; order Rodentia; family Sciuridae; genus Callospermophilus; species Callospermophilus lateralis. The sequence goes on from NW_027517980.1 coordinate 29,071, forward strand.
TGTGTCAAGTTTCAAGAAGCTAGCACAAACCGTGTTGATTTAGAGTTAGAACAGCATCTGTCAATATAGGAGAAAACAGAGTGAAACCTAAAAATTCAAACTGTTACTGCAAACGAATGCTTCAACCTAGAAGAACGAAACTAGGGCATCCAAGTTTGATTGGTCTACTGCTCATTACTTGAAAGTATCATGAAGGTCGGAAGAAAAAATATGTGTTGTGATTTCAGGAGACTGTAGTTTTGTGGCAGCCTAACAACGCCTTTCATTGAATGAGTTATTCTCCAGTCTCTGCTTAAGGCTACATCAAGAGGAAACAAACCTTAGAGATAGAACGTAGAACTACTGTATTGTGTCAAGTTTCAAGAAGCTAGCACAAACCGTGTTGATTTAGAGTTCGAACTGCATCTGTCAATATAGGAGAAAACAGAGTGAAACCTAAAAATTCAAACTGTTCCTGTAAACGAATGCTTCAATCAAGGAGAACTAAACTTGGGCATCCAAGTGGGATTGGTGTACTGATCATTACGTGAATGTATCATGAAGATTGGATGAAAAAATATATGTTGAGATTTCAGGAGACGCTAGTGTTTGGAAGTTTGGCAACCCCTTTCCATATAAGTGTTATTCGCAGTCCCTGCATTAGGCTACATCAAGAGGAAACAAAACTTAGAGATAGAACGTAGAACTACTGTATTGTGTCAAGTTTCAAGAAGCTAGCACAAACTGTTTTTGATTTAGAGTTCGAACTGCATCTGTCAATATAGGAGAAAACAGAGTGAAACCTAAAAATTCAAACTGTTACTGCAAACGAATGCTTCAACCTAGGAGAACGAAACTTGGGCATCCGTGTTTGATTTGTGTACTGCTCATTACTTGAAAGTATCACGAAGGTCGGAAGAAAAAATATATGCTGTGATTTCAGGAGACTGTAGTTTTTTGGCAGCCTAACAACGCCTTTCATTGAATGAGTTATTCTCCAGTCTCTGCTTAAGGCTACATCAAGACGAAACAAACCTTAGAGATAGAACTTAGAACTACTGTATTGTGTCAAGTTTCAACACGCTAGCATAAACCGTGTTTGATTTAGAGTTCGAACTACATCTGTCAATATAAGAGAAAACAGAGTGAAACCTAAAAATTCAAACTGTTACTGCAAACGAATGCTTCAACCTAGGAGAACGAAACTTGGGCATCCAAGTTTGATTAGTGTACTGCTCATTACTTGAAAGTATCATGAAGGTCGGAAGAAGAAACATATGTTGTCATCAGGAGACTGTAGTTTTTTGGCAGCCTAACAACGCCATTCATTGAATGAGTTATTCTCCAGTTTCTGCTTAAGGCTACATCAAGAGGAAACAAACCTTACAGATAGAACGTAGAACTACTGTATTGTGTCAAGTTTCAAGAAGCTAGCACAAACCGTGTTGATTTAGAGTTCGAACTGCATCTGTCAATATAGGAGAAAACAGAGTGAAACCTAAAAATTCAAACTGTTCCTGGAAACGAATGCTTCAATCAAGGAGAACTAAACTTGGGCATCCAAGTGGGATTGGTGTACTGATCATTACGTGAATGTATCATGAAGATTGGATGAAAAAATATATGTTGAGATTTCAGGAGACGCTAGTGTTTGGAAGTTTGGCAACCCCTTTCCATATAAGTGTTATTCGCAGTCCCTGCATTAGGCTACATCAAGAGGAAACAAAACTTAGAGATAGAACATAGAACTACTGTATTGTGTCAAGTTTCAAGAAGCTAGCACAAACTGTGTTTGATTTAGAGTTCGGACTGCATCTGTCAATATAGGAGAAAACAGATTAAACCCTAAAAATTCAAACTGTTACTGCAAACGAATGCTTCAACCTAGGAGAACGAAACTTGGGCATCCAAGTTTGATTGGTGTACTGCTCATTACTTGAAAGTATCATGAAGGTCGGAACAAAAAATATGTGTTGTGTTTTCAGGAGACTGTAGTTTTGTGGGAGCCTAACAACGCCTTACATTGAATGAGTTATTCTCCAGTCTCTGCTTAAGGCTACATCAAGAGGAATCAAACATTAGAGATAGAACGTAGAACTACTGTATTGTGTCAAGTTTCAAGAAGCTAGCACAAACCGTGTTGATTTAGAGTTCTAACTGCATGTGTCAATATAGGAGAAAACAGATTGAAACGTAAAAATTCAAATTGTTCTTGCAAACGAATGCTTCAACCTAGGAGAACGAAACTTGGGCATCCAAGTTTGATTGGTGTACAGCTCATTACTTGAAAGTATCATGCAGGTCGGAAGAAAAAATATATGTTGAGATTACAGGAGACTGTAGTTTTTTGGCAACCCAGCAACGCATTTCATTGAATGAGTTATTCGCCAGTCTTTGCTTAAGGCTACATCAAGAGGAAACAAACCTTAGAGATAGAACGTAGAACTACTGTATTGTGTCAAGTTTCAAGAAGCTAGCACAAACCGTGTTGATTTAGAGTTCGAACTGCTTCTGTCAATATAGGAGAAAACAGAGTGAAACCTAAAAATTCAAACTGTTACTGCAAACGAATGCTTCAACCTAGGGGAACGAAACTTGGGCATCCGTGTTTGATTTGTGTACTGCTCATTAATTGAAAGTATCACGAAGGTCGGAAGAAAAAATATATGCTGTGATTTCAGGAGACTGTAGTTTTTTGGCAGCCTAACAACGCCTTTCATTGAATGAGTTATTCTCCAGTCTCTGCTTAAGGCTACATCAAGACGAAACAAACCTTAGAGATAGAACTTAGAACTACTGTATTGTGTCAAGTTTCAACAAGCTAGCATAAACCGTGTTTGATTTAGAGTTCGAACTACATCTGTCAATATAAGAGAAAACAGAGTGAAACCTAAAAATTCAAACTGTTACTGCAAACGAATGCTTCAACCTAGGAGAACGAAACTTGGGCATCCAAGTTTGATTGGTGTACTGCTCATTACTTGAAAGTATCATGAAGGTCGGAAGAAGAAATATATGTTGTCATTTCAGGAGACTGTAGTTTTTTGGCAGCCTAACAACGCCATTCATTGAATGAGTTATTCTCCAGTTTCTGCTTAAGGCTACATCAAGAGGAAACAAACCTTACAGATAGAACGTAGAACTACTGTATTGTGTCAAGTTTCAAGAAGCTAGCACAAACCGTGTTGATTTAGAGTTAGAACTGCATCTGTCAATATAGGAGAAAACAGAGTGAAACCTAAAAATTCAAACTGTTACTGCAAACGAATGCTTCAACCTAGAAGAACGAAACTAGGGCATCCAAGTTTGATTGGTCTACTGCTCATTACTTGAAAGTACCATGAAGGTCGGAAGAAAAAATATGTGTTGTGATTTCAGGAGACTGTAGTTTTGTGGCAGCCTAACAACGCCTTTCATTGAATGAGTTATTCTCCAGTCTCTGCTTAAGGCTACATCAAGAGGAAACAAACCTTAGAGATAGAACGTAGAACTACTGTATTGTGTCAAGTTTCAAGAAGCTAGCACAAACCGTGTTGATTTAGAGTTCTAACTGCATGTGTCAATATAGAAGAAAACAGATTGAAACGTAAAAATTCAAATTGTTCTTGCAAACGAATGCTTCAACCTAGGAGAACGAAACTAGGGCATCCAAGTTTGATTGGTGTACAGCTCATTACTTGAAAGTATCATGCAGGTCGGAAGAAAAAATATATGTTGAGATTACAGGAGACTGTAGTTTTTTCGCAACCCAGCAACGCATTTCATTGAATGAGTTATTCGCCAGTCTTTGCTTAAGGCTACATCAAGAGGAAACAAACCTTAGAGATAGAACGTAGAACTACTGTATTGTGTCAAGTTTCAACAAGCTAGCACAAACCGTGTTGATTTAGAGTTCGAACTGCTTCTGTCAATATAGGAGAAAACAGAGTGAAACCTAAAAATTCAAACTGTTACTGCAAACGAATGCTTCAACCTAGGAGAACGAAACTTGGGCATCCGTGTTTGATTTGTGTACTGCTCATTACTTGAAAGTATCACGAAGGTCGGAAGAAAAAATATATGCTGTGATTTCAGGAGACTGTAGTTTTTTGGCAGCCTAACAACGCCTTTCATTGAATGAGTTATTCTCCAGTCTCTGCTTAAGGCTACATCAAGACGAAACAAACCTTAGAGATAGAACTTAGAACTACTGTATTGTGTCAAGTTTCAACAAGCTAGCATAAACCGTGTTTGATTTAGAGTTCGAACTACATCTGTCAATATAAGAGAAAACAGAGTGAAACCTAAAAATTCAAACTGTTACTGCAAACGAATGCTTCAACCTAGGAGAACGAAACTTGGGCATCCAAGTTTGATTGGTGTACTGCTCATTACTTGAAAGTATCATGAAGGTCGGAAGAAGAAATATATGTTGTCATTTCAGGAGACTGTAGTTTTTTGGCAGCCTAACAACGCCATTCATTGAATGAGTTATTCTCCAGTTTCTGCTTAAGGCTACATCAAGAGGAAACAAACCTTACAGATAGAACGTAGAACTACTGTATTGTGTCAAGTTTCAAGAAGCTAGCACAAACCTAGTTGATTTAGAGTTAGAACTGCATCTGTCAATATAGGAGAAAACAGAGTGAAACCTAAAAATTCAAACTGTTACTGCAAACGAATGCTTCAACCTAGAAGAACGAAACTAGGGCATCCAAGTTTGATTGGTCTACTGCTCATTACTTGAAAGTACCATGAAGGTCGGAAGAAAAAATATGTGTTGTGATTTCAGGAGACTGTAGTTTTGTGGCAGCCTAACAACGCCTTTCATTGAATGAGTTATTCTCCAGTCTCTGTTTAAGGCTACATCAAGAGGAAACAAACCTTAGAGATAGAACGTAGAACTACTGTATTGTGTCAAGTTTCAAGAAGCTAGCACAAACCGTGTTGATTTAGAGTTAGAACTGCATCTGTCAATATAGGAGAAAACAGAGTGAAACCTAATAATTCAAACTGTTCCTGTAAACGAATGCTTCAATCAAGGAGAACTAAACTTGGGCATCCAAGTGGGATTGGTGTACTGATCATTACGTGAATGTATCATGAAGATTGGATGAAAAAATATATGTTGAGATTTCAGGAGACTCTAGTGTTTGGAAGATTGGCAACCCCTTTCCATATAAGTGTTATTCGCAGTCCCTGCATTAGGCTACATCAAGAGGAAACAAAACTTAGAGATAGAACGTAGAACTACTGTATTGTGTCAAGTTTCCAGAAGCTAGCACAAACCGTGTTGATTTAGAGTTAGAACTGCATCTGTCAATATAGGAGAAAACAGAGTGAAACCTAAAAATTCAAACTGTTACTGCAAACGAATGCTTCAACCTAGGAGAACGAAACTTGGGCATCCAAGTTTGATTGGTGTACTGCTCATTACTTGAAATTATCATGAAGGTCGGAAGAAGAAATATATGTTGTCATTTCAGGAGACTGTAGTTTTTTGGCAGCCTAACAACGCCATTCATTGAATGAGTTATTCTCCAGTTTCTGCTCAAGGCTACATCAAGAGGAAAGAAACCGTACAGATAGAACGTAGAACTACTGTATTGTGTCAAGTTTCAAGAAGCTAGCACAAACCTAGTTGATTTAGAGTTAGAACTGCATCTGTCAATATAGGAGAAAACAGAGTGAAACCTAAAAATTCAAACTGTTACTGCAAACGAATGCTTCAACCTAAAAGAACGAAACTAGGGCATCCAAGTTTGATTGGTCTACTGCTCATTACTTGAAAGTATCATGAAGGTCGGAAGAAAAAATATGTGTTGTGATTTCAGGAGACTGTAGTTTTGTGGCAGCCTAACAACGCCTTTCATTGAATGAGTTATTCTCCAGTCTCTGCTTAAGGCTACATCAAGAGGAAACAAACCTTAGAGATAGAACGTAGAACTACTGTATTGTGTCAAGTTTCAAGAAGCTAGCACAAACCGTGTTGATTTAGAGTTCGAACTGCATCTGTCAATATAGGAGAAAACAGAGTGAAACCTAAAAATTCAAACTGTTCCTGTAAACGAATGCTTCAATCAAGGAGAACTAAACTTGGGCATCCAAGTGGGATTGGTGTACTGATCATTACGTGAATGTATCATGAAGATTGGATGAAAAAATATATGTTGAGATTTCAGGAGACTCTAGTGTTTGGAAGTTTGGCAACCCCTTTCCATATAAGTGTTATTCGCAGTCCCTGCATTAGGCTACATCAAGAGGAAACAAAACTTAGAGATAGAACGTAGAACTACTGTATTGTGTCAAGTTTCAAGAAGCTAGCACAAACCGTGTTGATTTAGAGTTAGAACTGCATCTGTCAATATAGGAGAAAACAGAGTGAAACCTAAAAATTCAAACTGTTACTGCAAACGAATGCTTCAACCTAGGAGAACGAAACTTGGGCATCCAAGTTTGATTGGTGTACTGCTCATTACTTGAAAGTATCATGAAGGTCGGAAGAAGAAATATATGTTGTCATTTCAGGAGACTGTAGTTTTTTGGCAGCCTAACAACGCCATTCATTGAATGAGTTATTCTCCAGTTTCTGCTTAAGGCTACATCAAGAGGAAACAAACCGTACAGATAGAACGTAGAACTACTGTATTGTGTCAAGTTTCAAGAAGCTAGCACAAACCGTGTTGATTTAGAGTTCGAACTGCATCTGTCAATATAGGAGAAAACAGAGTGAAACCTAAAAATTCAAACTGTTCCTGGAAACGAATGCTTCAATCAAGGAGAACTAAACTTGGGCATCCAAGTGGGATTGGTGTACTGATCATTACGTGAATGTATCATAAAGATTGGATGAAAAAATATATGTTGAGATTTCAGGAGACGCTAGTGTTTGGAAGTTTGGCAACCCCTTTCCATATAAGTGTTATTCGCAGTCCCTGCATTAGGCTACATCAAGAGGAAACAAAACTTAGAGATAGAACGTAGAACTACTGTATTGTGTCAAGTTTCAAGAAGCTAGCACAAACTGTGTTTGATTTAGAGTTTGGACTGCAACTGTCAATATAGGAGAAAACAGAGTAAAACCTAAAAATTCAAACTGTTACTGCAAACGAATGCTTCAACCTAGGAGAACGAAACTTGGGCATCCAAGTTTGATTGGTGTACTGCTCATTACTTGAAAGTATTATGAAGGTCGGAACAAAAATATGTGTTGTGATTTCAGGAGACTGTAGTTTTGTGGGAGCCTAACAACGCCTTTCATTGAATGAGTTATTCTCCAGTCTCTGCTTAAGGCTACATCAAGAGGAATCAAACCTTAGAGATAGAAAGTAGAACTACTGTATTGTGTCAAGTTTCAACAAGCTAGCACAAACCGTGTTGATTTAGAGTTCTAACTGCATGTGTCAATATAGGAGAAAACAGATTGAAACGTAAAAATTCAAATTGTTCTTGCAAACGAATGCTTCAACCTAGGAGAACGAAACTAGGGCATCCAAGTTTGATTGGTGTACAGCTCATTACTTGAAAGTATCATGCAGGTCGGAAGAAAAAATATATGTTGAGATTACAGGAGACTGTAGTTTTTTGGCAACCCAGCAACGCATTTCATTGAATGAGTTATTCTCCAGTCTCTGTTTAAGGCTACATCAAGAGGAAACAAACCTTAGAGATAGAACGTAGAACTACTGTATTGTGTCAAGTTTCAAGAAGCTAGCACAAACCGTGTTGATTTAGAGTTAGAACTGCATCTGTCAATATAGGAGAAAACAGAGTGAAACCTAATAATTCAAACTGTTCCTGTAAACGAATGCTTCAATCAAGGAGAACTAAACTTGGGCATCCAAGTGGGATTGGTGTACTGATCATTACGTGAATGTATCATGAAGATTGGATGAAAAAATATATGTTGAGATTTCAGGAGACTCTAGTGTTTGGAAGATTGGCAACCCCTTTCCATATAAGTGTTATTCGCAGTCCCTGCATTAGGCTACATCAAGAGGAAACAAAACTTAGAGATAGAACGTAGAACTACTGTATTGTGTCAAGTTTCAACAAGCTAGCATAAACCGTGTTTGATTTAGAGTTCGAACTACATCTGTCAATATAAGAGAAAACAGAGTGAAACCTAAAAATTCAAACTGTTACTGCAAACGAATGCTTCAACCTAGGAGAACGAAACTTGGGCATCCAAGTTTGATTGGTGTACTGCTCATTACTTGAAAGTATCATGAAGGTCGGAAGAAGAAATATATGTTGTCATTTCAGGAGACTGTAGTTTTTTGGCAGCCTAACAACGCCATTCATTGAATGAGTTATTCTCCAGTTTCTGCTTAAGGCTACATCAAGAGGAAACAAACCGTACAGATAGAACGTAGAACTACTGTATTGTGTCAAGTTTCAAGAAGCTAGCACAAACCGTGTTGATTTAGAGTTAGAACTGCATCTGTCAATATAGGAGAAAACAGAGTGAAACCTAAAAATTCAAACTGTTACTGCAAACGAATGCTTCAACCTAGAAGAACGAAACTAGGGCATCCAAGTTTGATTGGTCTACTGCTCATTACTTGAAAGTATCATGAAGGTCGGAAGAAAAAATATGTGTTGTGATTTCAGGAGACTGTAGTTTTGTGGCAGCCTAACAACGCCTTTCATTGAATGAGTTATTCTCCAGTCTCTGCTTAAGGCTACATCAAGAGGAAACAAACCTTAGAGATAGAACGTAGAACTACTGTATTGTGTCAAGTTTCAAGAAGCTAGCACAAACCGTGTTGATTTAGAGTTCGAACTGCATCTGTCAATATAGGAGAAAACAGAGTGAAACCTAAGAATTCAAA
>NW_027517982.1:0-37860 GCF_048772815.1 Callospermophilus lateralis
CTCTGCTTAAGCTACATGAAGGGGAAACAAATCATAGAGACAAACTGAGAACTCCTTTTTTTTGTCAAGTTTCAAAGAGCTACAACAAACCATGTAGGAATTAGAGTTCCAAAATCATCTATCTACATAGGAGAGAACAGAGGGAACCTGAAAATATAAAATGCAACTGTAAATGAACGCTTCAACCTAGAAGAACAAAATTTGGCGAGTCAAGTGGGATTTGTGTACCGATCATTACCACCAAGTATCATCAAGATTGGGTGAAAAAATTTTTGCTGGAATTTCGGAAACTCGTTATTTCTTAGAAGCTTGGCAACCAATCTCAATTAAAGTTTTTTCCACAGTCTGTGCCTAGGGCTACTTGGAGATCAGACAAACCATAGAGACAAAACTGAGAACTCCCTTATTTTGTCTAGTTACAAAGAGCTACTACAAACCATGTTTGATTTAGAGTTCCAAATTCATCTATCTATAAAGGAGAGAACAGAGTGAAACCTAAAAAGAAAAACTGCTACTGCAAACGAACACTTCAACCTAGAAGAACAAAATTTGGTGAGCCAAGTGGGATTTGTGTACTTGTCATTACCACCACGTATCATCAACATTGGGTGAAAAAATATTTGCTGGTTTTTCGGAAACTCGTAATTTCTTGGATGCTTGGCAACCCCTCTCAATGAAAGTGCATTTCCACAGTGTGTGCCTACGTCTACTTGAAGAGGAAACAAAACATAGAGAAAAAACTGAGAACTGCTTTATTTTGTCAAGTTTCAAAGAGCTACTACAAACCATGTTGGATTTAGAGTTCCAAATTCATCTATCTATATAGGAGAGAACAGAGTGAAACCTAAAAATATAAACTGCTACTGTAAACGAACGCTTCCACCTAGACGAAGTAAATTTGGTGAGCCAAGTTGGATTTGTGTACTTATCATTACCACCAAGTATCATCAAGATTGGGTGAAAGAATATTTGCTGGTATTTCAGACACTCGTTGTGTCTTAGATGCTTTGCAACCCTCTCAATGAAAGTGCTTTTCCCCAGTCTGTGCCTACGGCTACTTGAAGAGGAAACAAACCATAGAGACAAAACTGAGAACTGTTATATTTTGTCAACTTTCAAAGAGCTACTACAAACCATGCTGGATTTAGAGTTCCAAATTCATCTATCTATATAAGTGAGAACAGAGGGAACCTGAAAATATAAAATGCAACTGTAAATGAACGCTTCAACCTAGAAGAACAAAATTTGGCGAGTCAAGTGGGATTTGTGTACCGATCATTACCACCAAGTATCATCAAGATTGGGTGAAAAAATTTTTGCTGGAATTTCGGAAACTCGTTATTTCTTAGAAGCTTGGCAACCAATCTCAATTAAAGTTTTTTCCACAGTCTGTGCCTAGGGCTACTTGGAGATCAGACAAACCATAGAGACAAAACTGAGAACTCCCTTATTTTGTCTAGTTACAAAGAGCTACTACAAACCATGTTTGATTTAGAGTTCCAAATTCATCTATCTATAAAGGAGAGAACAGAGTGAAACCTAAAAAGAAAAACTGCTACTGCAAACGAACACTTCAACCTAGAAGAACAAAATTTGGTGAGCCAAGTGGGATTTGTGTACTTGTCATTACCACCACGTATCATCAACATTGGGTGAAAAAATATTTGCTGGTTTTTCGGAAACTCGTAATTTCTTGGATGCTTGGCAACCCCTCTCAATGAAAGTGCATTTCCACAGTGTGTGCCTACGTCTACTTGAAGAGGAAACAAAACATAGAGAAAAAACTGAGAACTGCTTTATTTTGTCAAGTTTCAAAGAGCTACTACAAACCATGTTGGATTTAGAGTTCCAAATTCATCTATCTATATAGGAGAGAACAGAGTGAAACCTAAAAATATAAACTGCTACTGTAAACGAACGCTTCCACCTAGACGAAGTAAATTTGGTGAGCCAAGTTGGATTTGTGTACTTATCATTACCACCAAGTATCATCAAGATTGGGTGAAAGAATATTTGCTGGTATTTCAGACACTCGTTGTGTCTTAGATGCTTTGCAACCCCTCTCAATGAAAGTGCTTTTCCCCAGTCTGTGCCTACGGCTACTTGAAGAGGAAACAAACCATAGAGACAAAACTGAGAACTGTTATATTTTGTCAACTTTCAAAGAGCTACTACAAACCATGCTGGATTTAGAGTTCCAAATTCATCTATCTATATAAGTGAGAACAGAGTGAAACCTAAAATAAAAACTGCTACTGTTAATGAACGTTTCAACCTAGAAGAGAAAATTTGGTGACTCAAGTGGGGTTTGTGTAGTGACTATTACCACCAAGTATCATCAAGATTGGGTGAAAAAATATTTGCTGGTATTTCGGAAACTCATTATTTCTTAGAAGCTTGGCAACCCCTCTCAATGAAAGTACTTTTCCACAGTCTGTGCCTAGGGCTACATGAAGAGGAAACAAACCACAGAGACAAAACTGAGAACTCCTTTATTTTGTCAAGTTTCAAAGAGCTATTACAAACCATGTTGTATTTAGAGTTCCAAATTCATCTATCTCTATAGGAGAGAACAGAGTGAAAACTAAATATAAAAACTGATACTGTAGACGAACGCTTCCACCTTGAAGAAGAAAATTAGGTGATCCAAGTGGGATTTGTGTACTGATCATTATCACCAAGTATCATCAAGATTGGGTGAAAAAATATTTGCTGGTATTTAGGAAACTCATTATTTCTTAGAAGCTTGGCAACCCCTCTCAATGAAAGTGCTTTTCCACAGTCTGTGCCTAGGGCTACTTGAAGAGGGAACAAACCATAGAGACAAAACTGAGAACTCCTTTATTTTCTCAAGTTTCAAAGAGTTACTACAAACCATGTTGGATTTAGAGTTCCAAATTCATCTATCTATATAGGAGAGAACAGAGTGAAACCTAAAAATATAAACTGCTACTGTAAACGAACGCTTCCACCTAGACGAAGTAAATTTGGTGAGCCAAGTTGGATTTGTGTACTTATCATTACCACCAAGTATCATCAAGATTGGGTGAAAGAATATTTGCTGGTATTTAAGACACTCGTTGTGTCTTAGATGGTTTGCAACCCCTCCCAATGAAAGTGCTTTTCCCCAGTCTGTGCCTACGGCTACTTGAAGAGGAAACAAACCATAGAGACAAAACTGAGAACTGTTATATTTTGTCAACTTTCAAAGAGCTACTACAAACCATGCTGGATTTAGAGTTCCAAATTCATCTATCTATATAAGTGAGAACAGAGTGAAACCTAAAAATAAAAACTGCTACTGTTAACGAAAGTTTCAACCTAGAAGAGAAAATTTGGTGACTCAAGTGGGGTTTGTGTAGTGACTATTACCACCAAGTATCATCAAGATTGGGTGAAAAAATATTTGCTGGTATTTCGGAAACTCATTATTTCTTAGAAGCTTGGCAACCCCTCTCAATGAAAGTACTTTTCCACAGTCTGTGCCTAGGGCTACATGAAGAGGAAACAAACCACAGAGACAAAACTGAGAACACCTTTATTTTGTCAAGTTTCAAAGAGCTATTACAAACCATGTTGTATTTAGAGTTCCAAATTCATCTATCTCTATAGGAGAGAACAGAGTGAAAACTAAATATAAAAACTGATACTGTAGACGAACGCTTCCACCTTGAAGAAGAAAATTTGGTGATCCAAGTGGGATTTGTGTACTGATCATTATCACCAAGTATCATCAAGATTGGGTGAAAAAATATTTGCTGGTATTTAGGAAACTCGTTATTTCTTAGAAGCTTGGCAACCCTCTCAATGAAAGTGCTTTTTCACAGTCTGTGCCTAGGGCTACTTGAAGAGGGAACAAACCATAGAGACAAAACTGAGAACTCCTTTATTTTCTCAAGTTTCAAAGAGTTACTACAAACCATGTTGGATTTAGAGTTCCAAATTCATCTATCTATATAGGAGAGAACAGAGTGAAACCTAAAAATAAAAACTGCTACTGTAAATGAGCGCTTCAACCTAGAAGAACAAAATTTGGTGAGGCAAGTGGGATCTGTGTACTTGTCATTAATACCACGTATCATCAACATTGGGTGGAAAAACATTTGCTGGTATTTCGGAAACTCGTAATTTCTTGGAAGCATGGCAACCCTTTCAATGAAACTGCTTTTCCACAGTCTCTGCTTAAGCTACATGAAGGGGAAACAAATCATAGAGACAAAACTGAGAACTCCTTTTTTTGTCAAGTTTCAAAGAGCTACAACAAACCATGTAGGAATTAGAGTTCCAAAATCATCTATCTACATAGGAGAGAACAGAGGGAACCTGAAAATATAAAATGCAACTGTAAATGAACGCTTCAACCTAGAAGAACAAAATTTGGCGAGTCAAGTGGGATTTGTGTACCGATCATTACCACCAAGTATCATCAAGATTGGGTGAAAAAATTTTTGCTGGAATTTCGGAAACTCGTTATTTCTTAGAAGCTTGGCAACCAATCTCAATTAAAGTTTTTTCCACAGTCTGTGCCTAGGGCTACTTGGAGATCAGACAAACCATAGAGACAAAACTGAGAACTCCCTTATTTTGTCTAGTTACAAAGAGCTACTACAAACCATGTTTGATTTAGAGTTCCAAATTCATCTATCTATAAAGGAGAGAACAGAGTGAAACCTAAAAAGAAAAACTGCTACTGCAAACGAACACTTCAACCTAGAAGAACAAAATTTGGTGAGCCAAGTGGGATTTGTGTACTTGTCATTACCACCACGTATCATCAACATTGGGTGAAAAAATATTTGCTGGTTTTTCGGAAACTCGTAATTTCTTGGATGCTTGGCAACCCCTCTCAATGAAAGTGCATTTCCACAGTGTGTGCCTACGTCTACTTGAAGAGGAAACAAAACATAGAGAAAAAACTGAGAACTGCTTTATTTTGTCAAGTTTCAAAGAGCTACTACAAACCATGTTGGATTTAGAGTTCCAAATTCATCTATCTATATAGGAGAGAACAGAGTGAAACCTAAAAATATAAACTGCTACTGTAAACGAACGCTTCCACCTAGACGAAGTAAATTTGGTGAGCCAAGTTGGATTTGTGTACTTATCATTACCACCAAGTATCATCAAGATTGGGTGAAAGAATATTTGCTGGTATTTCAGACACTCGTTGTGTCTTAGATGCTTTGCAACCCCTCTCAATGAAAGTGCTTTTCCCCAGTCTGTGCCTACGGCTACTTGAAGAGGAAACAAACCATAGAGACAAAACTGAGAACTGTTATATTTTGTCAACTTTCAAAGAGCTACTACAAACCATGCTGGATTTAGAGTTCCAAATTCATCTATCTATATAAGTGAGAACAGAGGGAACCTGAAAATATAAAATGCAACTGTAAATGAACGCTTCAACCTAGAAGAACAAAATTTGGCGAGTCAAGTGGGATTTGTGTACCGATCATTACCACCAAGTATCATCAAGATTGGGTGAAAAAATTTTTGCTGGAATTTCGGAAACTCGTTATTTCTTAGAAGCTTGGCAACCAATCTCAATTAAAGTTTTTTCCACAGTCTGTGCCTAGGGCTACTTGGAGATCAGACAAACCATAGAGACAAAACTGAGAACTCCCTTATTTTGTCTAGTTACAAAGAGCTACTACAAACCATGTTTGATTTAGAGTTCCAAATTCATCTATCTATAAAGGAGAGAACAGAGTGAAACCTAAAAAGAAAAACTGCTACTGCAAACGAACACTTCAACCTAGAAGAACAAAATTTGGTGAGCCAAGTGGGATTTGTGTACTTGTCATTACCACCACGTATCATCAACATTGGGTGAAAAAATATTTGCTGGTTTTTCGGAAACTCGTAATTTCTTGGATGCTTGGCAACCCCTCTCAATGAAAGTGCATTTCCACAGTGTGTGCCTACGTCTACTTGAAGAGGAAACAAAACATAGAGAAAAAACTGAGAACTGCTTTATTTTGTCAAGTTTCAAAGAGCTACTACAAACCATGTTGGATTTAGAGTTCCAAATTCATCTATCTATATAGGAGAGAACAGAGTGAAACCTAAAAATATAAACTGCTACTGTAAACGAACGCTTCCACCTAGACGAAGTAAATTTGGTGAGCCAAGTTGGATTTGTGTACTTATCATTACCACCAAGTATCATCAAGATTGGGTGAAAGAATATTTGCTGGTATTTCAGACACTCGTTGTGTCTTAGATGCTTTGCAACCCCTCTCAATGAAAGTGCTTTTCCCCAGTCTGTGCCTACGGCTACTTGAAGAGGAAACAAACCATAGAGACAAAACTGAGAACTGTTATATTTTGTCAACTTTCAAAGAGCTACTACAAACCATGCTGGATTTAGAGTTCCAAATTCATCTATCTATATAAGTGAGAACAGAGTGAAACCTAAAAATAAAAACTGCTACTGTTAATGAACGTTTCAACCTAGAAGAGAAAATTTGGTGACTCAAGTGGGGTTTGTGTAGTGACTATTACCACCAAGTATCATCAAGATTGGGTGAAAAAATATTTGCTGGTATTTCGGAAACTCATTATTTCTTAGAAGCTTGGCAACCCCTCTCAATGAAAGTACTTTTCCACAGTCTGTGCCTAGGGCTACATGAAGAGGAAACAAACCACAGAGACAAAACTGAGAACTCCTTTATTTTGTCAAGTTTCAAAGAGCTATTACAAACCATGTTGTATTTAGAGTTCCAAATTCATCTATCTCTATAGGAGAGAACAGAGTGAAAACTAAATATAAAAACTGATACTGTAGACGAACGCTTCCACCTTGAAGAAGAAAATTAGGTGATCCAAGTGGGATTTGTGTACTGATCATTATCACCAAGTATCATCAAGATTGGGTGAAAAAATATTTGCTGGTATTTAGGAAACTCATTATTTCTTAGAAGCTTGGCAACCCCTCTCAATGAAAGTGCTTTTCCACAGTCTGTGCCTAGGGCTACTTGAAGAGGGAACAAACCATAGAGACAAAACTGAGAACTCCTTTATTTTCTCAAGTTTCAAAGAGTTACTACAAACCATGTTGGATTTAGAGTTCCAAATTCATCTATCTATATAGGAGAGAACAGAGTGAAACCTAAAAATAAAAACTGCTACTGTAAATGAGCGCTTCAACCTAGAAGAACAAAATTTGGTGAGGCAAGTGGGATCTGTGTACTTGTCATTAATACCACGTATCATCAACATTGGGTGGAAAAACATTTGCTGGTATTTCGGAAACTCGTAATTTCTTGGAAGCATGGCAACCCTTTCAATGAAACTGCTTTTCCACAGTCTCTGCTTAAGCTACATGAAGGGGAAACAAATCATAGAGACAAAACTGAGAACTCCTTTTTTTGTCAAGTTTCAAAGAGCTACAACAAACCATGTTGGAATTAGAGTTCCAAAATCATCTATCTACATAGGAGAGAACAGAGGGAACCTGAAAATATAAAATGCAACTGTAAATGAACGCTTCAACCTAGAAGAACAAAATTTGGCGAGTCAAGTGGGATTTGTGTACCAATCATTACCACCAAGTATCATCAAGATTGGGTGAAAAAATTTTTGCTGGAATTTCGGAAACTCGTTATTTCTTAGAAGCTTGGCAACCAATCTCAATTAAAGTTTTTTCCACAGTCTGTGCCTAGGGCTACTTGGAGATCAGACAAACCATAGAGACAAAACTGAGAACTCCCTTATTTTGTCTAGTTACAAAGAGCTACTACAAACCATGTTTGATTTAGAGTTCCAAATTCATCTATCTATAAAGGAGAGAACAGAGTGAAACCTAAAAAGAAAAACTGCTACTGCAAACGAACACTTCAACCTAGAAGAACAAAATTTGGTGAGCCAAGTGGGATTTGTGTACTTGTCATTACCACCACGTATCATCAACATTGGGTGAAAAAATATTTGCTGGTTTTTCGGAAACTCGTAATTTCTTGGATGCTTGGCAACCCCTCTCAATGAAAGTGCATTTCCACAGTGTGTGCCTACGTCTACTTGAAGAGGAAACAAAACATAGAGAAAAAACTGAGAACTGCTTTATTTTGTCAAGTTTCAAAGAGCTACTACAAACCATGTTGGATTTAGAGTTCCAAATTCATCTATCTATATAGGAGAGAACAGAGTGAAACCTAAAAATATAAACTGCTACTGTAAACGAACGCTTCCACCTAGACGAAGTAAATTTGGTGAGCCAAGTTGGATTTGTGTACTTATCATTACCACCAAGTATCATCAAGATTGGGTGAAAGAATATTTGCTGGTATTTCAGACACTCGTTGTGTCTTAGATGCTTTGCAACCCCTCTCAATGAAAGTGCTTTTCCCCAGTCTGTGCCTACGGCTACTTGAAGAGGAAACAAACCATAGAGACAAAACTGAGAACTGTTATATTTTGTCAACTTTCAAAGAGCTACTACAAACCATGCTGGATTTAGAGTTCCAAATTCATCTATCTATATAAGTGAGAACAGAGTGAAACCTAAAAATAAAAACTGCTACTGTTAATGAACGTTTCAACCTAGAAGAGAAAATTTGGTGACTCAAGTGGGGTTTGTGTAGTGACTATTACCACCAAGTATCATCAAGATTGGGTGAAAAAATATTTGCTGGTATTTCGGAAACTCATTATTTCTTAGAAGCTTGGCAACCCCTCTCAATGAAAGTACTTTTCCACAGTCTGTGCCTAGGGCTACATGAAGAGGAAACAAACCACAGAGACAAAACTGAGAACTCCTTTATTTTGTCAAGTTTCAAAGAGCTATTACAAACCATGTTGTATTTAGAGTTCCAAATTCATCTATCTCTATAGGAGAGAACAGAGTGAAAACTAAATATAAAAACTGATACTGTAGACGAACGCTTCCACCTTGAAGAAGAAAATTTGGTGATCCAAGTGGGATTTGTGTACTGATCATTATCACCAAGTATCATCAAGATTGGGTGAAAAAATATTTGCTGGTATTTAGGAAACTCGTTATTTCTTAGAAGCTTGGCAACCCCTCTCAATGAAAGTGCTTTTCCACAGTCTGTGCCTAGGGCTACTTGAAGAGGGAACAAACCATAGAGACAAAACTGAGAACTCCTTTATTTTCTCAAGTTTCAAAGAGTTACTACAAAACATGTTGGATTTAGAGTTCCAAATTCATCTATCTATATAGGAGAGAACAGAGTGAAACCTAAAAATAAAAACTGCTACTGTAAATGAGCGCTTCAACCTAGAAGAACAAAATTTGGTGAGGCAAGTGGGATCTGAGTACTTGTCATTAATACCACGTATCATCAACATTGGGTGGAAAAACATTTGCTGGTATTTCAGAAACTCGTAATTTCTTGGAAGCATGGCAACCCTTTCAATGAAACTACTTTTCCACAGACTCTGCTTAGGCTACATGAAGGGGAAACAAATCATAGAGACAAAACTGAGAACTCCTTTTTTTGTCAAGTTTCAAAGAGCTACAACAAACCATGTTGGAATTAGAGTTCCAAAATCATCTATCTACATAGGAGAGAACAGAGGGAACCTGAAAATATAAACTGCAACTGTAAATGAACGCTTCAACCTAGAAGAACAAAATTTGGCGAGTCAAGTGGGATTTGTGTACCGATCATTACTACCAAGTATCATCAAGATTGGGTGAAAAAATTTTTGCTGGTATTTCGGAAACTCGTTATTTCTTAGAAGCGTGGCAACCCCTCTCAATTAAAGTGTTTTCCACAGTCTGTGCCTAGGGCTACTTGGAGATCAGACAAACCATAGAGACAAAACTGAGAACTCCCTTATTTTGTCTAGTTACAAAGAGCTACTACACACCATGTTTGATTTAGAGTTCCAAATTCATCTATCTATAAAGGAGAGAACAGAGTGAAACCTAAAAAGAAAAACTGCTACTGCAAACGAACACTTCAACCTAGAAGAACAAAATTTGGTGAGCCAAGTGGGATTTGTGTACTTGTCATTACCACCACGTATCATCAACATTGGGTGAAAAAATATTTGCTGGTTTTTCGTAAACTCGTAATTTCTTGGATGCTTGGCAACCCCTCTCAATGAAAGTGCATTTCCACAGTGTGTGCCTACGTCTACTTGAAGAGGAAACAAAACATAGAGAAAAAACTGAGAACTGCTTTATTTTGTCAAGTTTCAAAGAGCTACTACAAACCATGTTGGATTTAGAGTTCCAAATTCATCTATCTATATAGGAGAGAACAGAGTGAAACCTAAAAATATAAACTGCTACTGTAAACGAACGCTTCCACCTAGACGAAGTAAATTTGGTGAGGCAAGTGGGATCTGTGTACTTGTCATTAATACCACGTATCATCAACATTGGGTGGAAAAACATTTGCTGGTATTTCGGAAACTCATAATTTCTTGGAAGCATGGCAATCCTTTCAATGAAATTGCTTTTCTACAGTCTCTGCTTAGGGCTACATGAAGGGGAAACAAATCATAGAGACAAAAGTGAGAACTCCTTTTTTGTCAAGTTTCAAAGATCTACAACAAACCATGTTGGAATTAGAGTTCCAAAATCATCTATCTACATTTGAGAGAACAGAGGGAACCTAAAAATATAAACTGCAACTGTAAATGAACGCTTCAACCTAGAAGAACAAAATTTGGCGAGTCAAGTGGGATTTGTGTACCGATCATTACCACCAAGTATCATCAAGATTGGGTGAAAAAAATTTTGCTGGTATTTCGGAAGCTCGTTATTTCTTAGAAGCTTGGCAACCCCTCTCAATTAAAGTGCTTTTCCACAGTCTGTGCCTAGTTCTATTTGGAGATCAAACAAACCATAGAGACAAAACTGAGAACTCCCTTATTTTGTCTAGTTACAAAGAGCTACTACAAACCATGTTTGATTTAGAGTTCCAAATTCATCTATCTATTAAGGAGAGAACAGAGTGAAACCTAAAAAGAAAAACTGCTACTGCAAACGAACACTTCAACCTAGAAGAACAAAATTTGGTGAGTCAAGTGGGATTTGTGTACTTGTCATTACCACCACATATCATCAACTTTGGGTGAAAAAATATTTGCTGGTATTTCGGAACGTCGTAATTTCTTGGATGCTTGGCAACCCCTCTCAATGAAAGTGCATTTCCACAGTCTGTGCCTACGTCTACTTGAAGAGGAAACAAAACATAGAGAAAAAACTGAGAACTCTTTTATTTTGTCAAGTTTCAAAGAGCTACTACAAACCATGTTGTATTTAGAGTTCCAAATTCATCTATCTCTATAGGAGAGTACAGAGTGAAACCTAAATATAAAAACTGATACTGTAGACGAACGCTTCCACCTTGAAGAAGAAAATTTGGTGATCCAAGTGGGATTTGTGTACTGATCATTACCACCAAGTATCATCAAGATTGGGTGAAAAATATTTGCTGCTATTTAGGAAACTCGTTACTTCTTAGAAGGTTGGCAACCCCTCTCAATGAAAGTGCTTTTCCACAGTCTGTGCCTAGGGCAACATGAAGAGGAAACAAACCATTGTAACAAAACTGAGAACTCCTTTATTTTGTCAAGTTTCAAAAAGCTACTACAAACCATGTTGGATTTACAGTTCCAAATTCATCTACCTATATAGGAGAGAACAGAGTGAAACCTAAAAAGAAAAACTGCTACTGCAAACGAACGCTTCAACCTAGAAGAATAAAATTTGGTGAGCCAAGTGGAATTTGTGTACTTGTCATTACCACCACGTATCATCAACTTTGGGTGAAAAAATATTTGCTGGTATTTCGGAAACTCATAATTTCTTGGAAGCTTGGCAACCCCTTTCAAAAAGTGGTTTTCCAGAGTCTCTGCTTAGGGCTACATGAAGCGGAAACAAATCATAGAGACAAAACTGAGAACTCCCTTATTTTGTCAAGTTTCAAAGAGCTACTACAGACCATTTTGGATTTAGAGTCCCAAATTTATCTGTCTATATAGGAGAGAGAAGAGGGAACCTAAAAATATAAACTGATACTGTAAACGATCGCTTTAACCTAGAAGAACAAAATTTGGTGAGCCAAGTGGGATTTCTATACTTGTCATTACCACCACGTATCATCAACATTGGGTGGAAAAACTTTTGCTGGTATTTCGGAAACTTGTAATTTCTTGGAAGCATGGCAACTCTTTCAATGAACGTGCTTTTCCACAGTCTCTGCTTAGGGCTACATGAAAGGGGAAACTAATTATAGAGAAAAAACTGAGAACTCCTTTTTTTGTCAAGTTTCAAAGAGCTACAACTAACCATTTTGGAATTGGAGTTCCAAAATCATCTATCTACATAGGAGAGAACAGAGGGAACCTAAAAATATAAACTGCAATTGTAAATGAACGCTTCAACCTAGAAGAACATAATTTGGCGAGTCAAGTGGAATTTGTGTACCGATCATTACCACCAAGTATCATCAAGATTGGGTGAAAAAATTTTGCTGGTATTTCGGAAACTCGTTATTTCTTAGAAGCTTGGCAACCCCTCTCAATTAAAGTGCTTTTCCACAGTCTGTGCCTAAGGCTACTTGGAGATCAAACAAACCATAGAGACAAAACTGAGAACTCCCTCATTTTGTCTAGTTACAAAGAGCTACTACAAACCATGTTGGATTTAGAGTTCCAAATGCATCTATCTATAAAGGAGAGAACATAGTGAAAACTAAAAGAAAAACTGCTACTGCAAACGAGCACTTCAACCTAGAAGAACAAAATTTGGTGAGCCAAGTGGGATTTGTGTACTTGTCATTACCACCATGTATCATCAACTTTGGGTGAAAAAAGATTTGCTGGTATTTCGGAAACTCGTAATTTCTGGAAAGCTTGGCAACCTCTTTCAATGAAAGTACTTTTCCACAGTCTCTGCTTAGGGATACATGAAGCGGAAACAAATCATAGAGACAAAACTGAGTACTCCTTTATTTTGTCAAGTTTCAAGGAGCTTTTACACACCAGATTGGATTTAGAGTTCCAAATTCATCTATCTATATAGGGGAGAAGAGAGTGAAACCTAAATATAAAAACTGCTACTGTAAACGAACGCTTCAACCTAGAAGAAGTAAATTTGGTGAGCCAAGTTGGATTTGTGTACTTATCATTACCACCAAGTATCATCAAGATTGGGTGAAAGAATATTTGCTGTTATTTCGGAAACTCGTTGTTTCTTAGATGCTTGGCAACCTCTCTCAATGAAAGTGTTTCCCCAGTCTGTGCCTAGGGCTACTTGAAGAGGAAACAAACCATAGAGACAAAACTGAGAACTGTTTTCTTTTGTCAAGTTTCAAAGAGCAACTACAAATTATGTTGGATTTAGAGTTCCAAATTCATCTATCTGTATAGGAGAGAGCAGAAGGAACCTAAAAATATAAACTGCTACTCTAAACGATCGCTTCAACCTACAAGAACAAAATTGGGTGAGTCAAGTGGGATTTGTGTACCGATCAATACCACCCAGTATCATCAAGATTGGGTGAAAAAATATTTGCTGTTATTTCAGAAACTCGTTATTTCTTAGATGCTTTCAACCCCTCTCAATGAAAGTGCTTTTCCACAGGCTGTGCCTAGGGCTATTTGAAGGGGAAACAAACCATAGAGACAAAACTGAGAACTCCTTTATTTTGTCCAGTTTCAAAGAGCTACTACAAACCATGTTGGATTTAGAGTTTCAAATTCATCTATCTATATAGGAGAGAACAGAGTAAAAACTAAAATAAAAACTACTTCTGTAAACGAACGCTTTAACCTAGAAGAACAAAATTTGGTGAGCAAAGTGGGATTTGTGCACTTGTCATTTCCACCACGTATCATCAGCATTCCGTGAAAAAATATTTGCTGGTATTTCGGAAACTCGTTATTTCTTGGAAGCTTGGCAATCCCTTTCAATGAAAGTGCTTTTCCACAGTCACTGCTTAGGGATACATGAAGCAGAAACAAATCGTTGAGACAAAAGTGAGAACTCCTTTATTTTGTCAAGTTTCAAAGAGCTATTACACACCATGTTGGATTTAGAGTTCCAAATTCATCCTACTATATAGGAGAGAACAGAGTGAAACCTAAATATAAAAACTGCTACTGTGGACGACACTTCAACCTAGAAGAACAAAATTTGGTTAGCCAAGTGGGATTTGTGTACTTGTCATTACCACCACGTATCATCAACATTGGGTGAAAAAATATATGCTGGTATTTCTGAAACTCGTAGTTTCTTGGAAGCTTGGCAACCCCTTTCAATGAAAGTGCTTTTCCACAGTCTGATTAGGGCTACATGAAGCGGAAACAGACACAGAGACAAAATTTAGAACTCCTTTATTTTGACAAGTTTCAAAGAGCTACTACAAACCATGTTGGATTTAGAGTTCCAAATTCATCTATCTATATAGGAGAAAACAGAGAGAAACCTAAATATATAAACTGCTACTGTAGACGAACGCTTCAAACTAGAAGAACAAAATTTTGTGAGCCAAGTGGGATTTGTGTACTGATCATTACCACGAAGTATCATCAACATTGGGTGAAAAAATGTTTGCTGGTATTTCTGAAACTCGTTATTTCTTAGAAGCTTGGCAACTCCTTTGAATGAAATTGCTTTTCCACAGTCCGTCACTAGGGCTACTTGAAGAGGAAACAAACCATAGAGACAAAACTGAGAACTCCTTTATTTTGTGAAGTTTCAAAGAGCTACTACAAACCATGTTGGATTTAGAGTTCCAAATTCATCTATCTATATAGGAGAGAACAGAGGGAAAACTAAAAATATAAACTGCTACTGTAAACGAACGCTTCATCCTAGAAGAACAAAATTTGGTGAGTCAAGTGGGATTTGTGTACCCATCATAATCCACCAAGTATCATCAAGATTGGGTGAAAAAATATTTGCTGATATTTCGGAAACTCGTTATTTCTTAGAACCTTGGCAACCCCTCTCAATGTAAGTGCTTTTCCACAATCTGTGCTTAGGGCTACTTGAAGCGGAAACAAACCATAGAGACAAAATTGAGAACTCCTTTATTTTGTCAAGTTGTAAAAAGCTACTACAAACCATGTTGAATTTAGAGTTCCAAATTCATCTATCTATATAGGAGAGAACAGAGTGAAACTTAAAAATAAAAATTGCTACTGTAAACGAATGCTTCAACCTAGAAGAACAAAATTTGGTGAGCCAAGTGGGATTTGTGTACTAATCATTACCACGAAGTATCATCAAGTTTGGGTGAAAAAATATTTGCTGGTAATTCTGAAACTCGTTATTTCTTAGAAGCTTGGCAACCCCTCTCAATGAAAGTGCTTTTCCACAGTCTGCGCCTAGGACTACTTGAACAGGAAACAAACCATAGAGACAAAACTGAGAACTTCTTTATTTTGTCAAGTTTCAAAGAGCTACTACAAACCATGTTGGATTTAGAGTTCCAAATTCATCTATCAATATAGAAGACAACAGAATAAAAACTGCTACTGTAAACGAACAATTCAACCTAGTAGAACAAAATTTGGCGAGCCAAGTGGGATTTGTGGACTTGTCATTACCACCACGTGTCATCAAGATTGGGTGAAAAAATATTTGCAGGTATTTCGGAAACTCGTAATTTCTTGAAAGCTTGGCAACCCCTCTCAATTAAAGTGCTTCTCCACAGTCTCTACTTAGGGCTACTTGAAGCGGAAACAAATCATAGAGACTAAACTGAGAACTCCTTTATTTTGTCAAGTTGTAAATAGCTACTACAAACCGTGTTCCATTTAGAGTTCCAAATTCATCTATCTATATAGGAGAGAACAGAGTGAAACCTAAGGAAAAAAAATTGCTACTGTAACGGAACGCTTCAACCTAGAAAAACAAAATTTGGTGAGCCAATTGGGATTTGTGTACTGATCATTACCACCCTGTATCATCAACATTGGGTGAGAAAATATTTGTTGGTATTTCGGAAACTCGTAATTTCTTGGAAGCTTGGCAACCCCTTTCAATGATAGTGCTTTTTCACAGTCTCGGCTTAGGGCTACTTGAAGAGGAAACAAATCATACAGACAAAACTTAGAATTCCTTTATTGTGTCAAGTTTCAAAGAGCTACTACAAACCATGTTGCATTTAGAGTTCCAAATTCATCTATCTTTATAGGAGAGAACAGAGGGAAAACTAAAAATATAAACTGCTACTGTAAACGAACGCTTCATCCTCGAAGATAAAATTTGGTGAGTCAAGTGTGATTTGTTTACCGATCATGACCACCAAGTATCATCATGATTCGGTGAAAAAATATTTGCTGATATTTCGGAAACTCGTTTTTTCTTAGAAGCTTGGCAACCGCTCTCTAAGAAAGTGCTTTTTCACAGTCTGTTCCCAGGGCTACTTGAAGCATAAACAAACCATAGAGACAAAAGTGAGAACTCCTTTATTTTGTCAAGTTGTAAAAAGCTACTACAAACCATGTTGGATTTAGAGTTCCAAATTCATCTATCTATATAGGAGAGAACAGAGTGAAACCTAAAAATAAAAATTGCTTCTGTAAATGAACGCTTCAACCTAGAAGAACAAAATTTGGTAAGCCAAGTGGGATTTGTGTACTCATCATTACCATGAAGTATCATCAAGATTGGGTGAAAAAATATTTGCTGGTATTTCTGAAACTCGTTATTTCCGAGAAGCTTGGCAACTCCTTTGAATGAAATTGCTTTTCCACAGTCCATCACTAGGGCTACTTGAAGAGGAAACAAACCATAGAGACAAAACTGAGAACTCCTTTATTTTGTGAAGTTTCAAAGAGCTACTACAAACCATGTTGGATTTAGAGTTCCAAATTCATCTATCTATATAGGAGAGAACAGAGGGAAAACTAAAAATATAAACTGCTACTGTAAACGAACGCTTCATCCTAGAAGAACAAAATTTGGTGAGTCAAGTGGGATTTGTGTACCCATCATGACCACCAAGTATCATTAAGATTGGGTGAAAAAATATTTGCTGATATTTCGGAAACTCGTTTTTTCTTAGAAGCTTGGCAACCCCTCTCAATGAAAGTGCTTTTCCACAGTCTGTGCTTAGGGCTAATTGAAGCGGAAACAAACCATAGAGACAAAACTGAGAATTCCTTTATTTTGTCAAGTTTCAAAGAGCCATAACAAACCATGTTGGATTTAGAGCTCCAAATTCATCTATCTATATAGGAGATAACCGAGTGAAACCTAAATATAAAAACTGCTACTTTAGACGAATGCTTAAACCTAGAAGAACAAAATTTCTTGAGCCAAGTGGGATTTGTATACTTGTCATTACCACCACGTATCATCAAGATTGGGTGAAAAAATATTTGCTGGTATTTCGGAAACTCTTAATTTCTTGGAAGCTTTGCAATGCCTTTCAATGAAAGTGCTTTTCCACAGTGTCTGATTAGGGCATCATGAAAAGGAAACAAACCATAGAGACAAAACTGAGAACTCCTTTATTTTGTCAAGTTTCAAAGATCTACTACAAACCATGTTGGATTTAGAGTTCCAAATTCATCTATCTATGTAGGAGAGAACAGAGTGAAACCTAAATATAAAAACTGCTACTGTAGACGAACGCTTCTACCTAGCAGAACAAAATTTGGTGAGTGAAGTGGGATTTGTGTACTGATCATTACTATAAAGTATCATCAACATTGGGAGAAAAAATATTTCCTGGTATTTCGGAAACTTGTTATTTCTTAGAAGCTTGGCAACCCCTCTTAATGAAAATGCTTTTCCAACGTCTCTGCCTAGGGCTACTTGAAGAGGAAACAAACCATAGAGACAAAACTGAGAACTACTTTATTTTCTCAAGTTTCAAAGAGCTACTACAAACCATGATGGATTTAGAATTCTAAATTCATCTATCTATATAGGAGAGCACCGAGTGAAACCAAAAAATAAAAAGTGCTACTGTAAACAACGCTTCAACCTAGAAGAAAAAAATTTGGTGAGCAAAGAGGGATTTGTGGACTTGTCATTACCACCACGTATCATCAACATTGGGTGAAAAAATATTTGCTGGTATTTCGGAAAATCGTAATTTCTTGGAAGCTTGACAAACCCTTTCAATGAAAGTGCTTTTCCACAGTCTCTGCTTAGGGCTACATGAAGCGGAAAGAAATAATAGAGACAAAACTGAAAACTTCTTTATTTTGTCAAGTTACAAAGAGCTACTACAAACCATGTTGGATTTAGAGTTCCAAATTCATCTATCAATATAGGAGAGAACAGAGTGCAACCTAAAAATGAAAACTGCTATTGTAAACGAACGCTTCAACCTAGAAGAACAAAATTTGGTGAGCCAAGTGGGATTTGTGGACTTGTCATTACCACCACGTATCATCAAGATTGGGTGAAAAAATATTTGCTTGTATTTCGGAAACTCGTATTTTCTTGGAAGCTTGTCAACCCCTTTCGATGAAAGTGCTTTTCCACCGTCTGTGCCTAGGGCTACTTGAAGAGGAAACAAACCATAGAGACAAAACTGAGAACTCCTTTATTTTGTCAAGTTTCAAAGAGCTCCTACAAACCATGTTGGATTTAGAGTTCCATATTCATCTATCTATATAGCAGAGAACAGAGTGAAACCTAAATATAAAAATTGCTACTGTAGACGAACACTTCAACCTAGAAGAACAAAATATGGTGAGCTAAGTGGGATTTGTGTACCGATCATTATTACCAAGTATCATCAAGATTGGGTGAAAAAACATTTGCTGGTATTTCGGAAACTCGTAATTTCTTGGAAGCTTGGCAACCCCTCTCAATGAAAGTGCTTTTCCACAGTCTCTGCTTAGGACTACTTGAAGCGGAAACAAATCATAGAGACAAAACTGAGAACTCCTTTATTTTGTCAAGTTTCAAATAGCTACTACAAACCATGTTGGATTTAGAGTTCCAAATTCATTTATCTATATAGGAGAGAACTGAGTGAAACCTAAAAATAAAAACTGCTACTGTAGACGAATGCTTCAACCTAGCAGAACAAAATTTGGTGAGCCAAGTGGGAGTTGTGTACTTGTCCTTACCACCAAGTATCATCAAGATTGGGTGAAAAAATATTTGCTGGTATTTTGGAAACTCGTTATTTCATAGTAGCTTGGAAACCCCTCTCAATTAAAGTGCTTTTCCACAGTCTGTGCCTAGGGCTACTTAAAGAGGAAACAAACCATAGAGACAAAACTGAGAACGCCTTTATTTTGTCAAGTTTCAAAGAGCCACTACAAACCATGTTGGATTTAGAGTTCCAAATTCATCTATCTATATAGCAGAGAACAGATTGAAACCTAAACATAAAAACTGCTACTGTAGACGAACGCTTCAACCCAGAGGAACAAAATTTGGTGAGTCAAGTGGGATTTGTGTCCCGACCATGACCACCAAGTATCATTAAGATTTGGTGAAAAAATATTTGCTGATATTTTGGAAACTCGTTATTTCTTAGAAGCTTGGCAACCCCTCTCAATGAAAGTGCTTTTCCACAGTCTGCGACTAAGGCTACTTGAAGAGGAAACAAACCATAGACACAAAACTGAGAACTCCTTTATTTTGTCAAGTTTCAAAGTGCCATAACAAACCATGTTGGATTTAGAGCCCCAAATTCATCTGTCTATATAGGAGAGACCCGAGTGAAACCTAAATATAAAAACTGCTACTGTAGACGAATGCTTAAACCTAGAAGAACAAAATTTGTTGAGCCAAGTGGAATTTGTATACTTGTCATTACCACCACCTATCATCAAGATTGTGTGAAAAAATATTTGCTGGTATTTCGGAAACTCGTAATTTCTAGGAAGCTTTGCAATGCCTTTCAATGAAAGTGCTTTTCCACAGTCTGTGCCTAGGGCTACTTGAAGAGGAAACAAACCATAGAGTCAAAACTGAGAACTCCTTTATTTTGTCAAGTTTCAATGAACTACTACAAACCAGGTTGGATTTAGAGTTCCAAATTCATCTATCCATAT
Source organism: Callospermophilus lateralis (assembly GCF_048772815.1). NCBI lineage: Eukaryota > Metazoa > Chordata > Mammalia > Rodentia > Sciuridae > Callospermophilus > Callospermophilus lateralis. Next base: position 19,960 of record NW_027517982.1, read on the forward strand.
AGGAGAGACCAAAGTGAAACCTAAAAATAAAAACTGCTACTGTAAACGAACAATTCAACCTAGAAGAAATAATTTTGGTGAGCCAAGTGGGATTTGTGGACTTGTCCTTACCACCACGTGTCATCAAGATTTGGTGAAAAAATATTTGCTGGTATTTCGGAAACTCGTAATTTCTTGAAAGCTTGGCAACCCCTCTCAAAGAAAGTGCTTTTCCACAGTCTGTTCCTAGGGCTACTTGAAACGTAAACAAACCATAGAGACAAAACTGAGAACTCCTTTATTTTGTCAAGTTTCAAAGAGCTACTACATACCATGTTGGATTTAGAGTTCCAAATTAATCTATCTATATAGGAGCGAACAGAGTGGAACCTAAATATAAAAACTGCTACTGTAGACGAAAACTTCAAAATAGAAGAAGAAAATTTGGTGAGCCAAGTGGGATTTGTGTACTTGTCCTTACCACCAAGTATCATCAAGATTGGGTGAAAAAATATTTGCTGGTATTTCGAAAACTCGTTATTTCTTAGAAGCTTGGCAACACCTCTCAATGAAAGTGCATTTCCACAGTCTGTGCCAGGGCTACTTGAAGAGGAAACAAACCATAGAGACAAAACTGAGAACTCCTTTATTATGTCAGGTTTCAAAGAGCTACTACAAACCATGTTAGATTTAGAGTTCCAAATTCATCTATCTATATAGGAGAGAACAGAGTGAAACCTAAAAATCGAAACTGCTACTGAAAAAGCACGCATCAACCTAGAAGAACAATATTTGGTGAGCCAAGTGGGATTTGTGTACTGATCATTACCACCAAGTATCATCAACATTGGGTGAAAAAAATATTTGCTGGTATTTCGGAAAATCGTAATTTCTTGGAAGCTTGGAAACCCCTCTCAATGAAAGTGCTTTTCCACAGTCAGTGCCTAGGGCTACTTAAAAAGGAAACAATCCATAGAGACAAAACTGAGACCTCCTTTATTTTTCAAGTTTCAAAGAGCTACTACAAACCATGTAGGATTTAGAGTTCCAAATTCATCTATCTATATAGGAGAGAACAGAGTGAAATCTAAAAATAAAAACTGCTACTGTAAATGAATGCTTCCAACTACAAGAACAAAACTTGGTGAGTCAAGTTGGATTTGTGTACTGATCATTACCACCAAGTATCATCAAGATTGGGTGAAAAAACATTTGCTGGTTTTTCGGAAACTCGTTATTTCTTAGAAGCTTGTCAACCCCACTCATTGAAAGTACTTTTCCACAGTCTCTGCCTAGGACTACTTGAAGAGGAAACAAACCGTAGAAACAAAACTGAGAACTCCTTTATTTTGTCAAGTTTCAAAGAGCTACTACAAACCATGTTGGATTTAGAGTTCTAAATTCATCTATTTATATAGGAGAGAACAGAGTGAAAAGAAAATATAAAAACTGCTACTGTAAGCGAATGCTTACCTAGAAGAACAACATTTGGTGAGCCAAGTGGGATTTGTGTACTGTCATTACCACCATGTATCATCAAGATTGGGTGAAAAAATATTTGCTGGTATTTCAGAAACTCGTAATTTCTTGGAAGCTTGGCAACCCCTCTCAATAAAAGTGCTTTTCCACAGTATCTGCTTAGGGCTATTTGAAGAGGAAACAAATCATAGAGTCAAAACTGAGAACTCCTTTATTTTGTCAAGTTTCAAAGAGCTACTAAAAACCATGTTGGATTTAGAGTTCCAAATTCATATATCTATATAGGAGAGAACAGAGTGAAACGAAAATATAAAAATTGCTACTGTAAAGGAACGCTTCAACCTAGAAGAACAACATTTGGTGAGCCAAGTGGGATTTGTGTACTGTCATTACCACCACGTTTCATCAAGATTGGGTGAAAAAATATTTGCTGGTATTTCGGAAACTCGTAATTTCTTGGAAGGTTGGCAACCCCTCTCAATGAAAGTGCTTTTTTACCGTCTGTGCCTAGGACTACTTGAAGAGGAAACAAACCATAGAGATAAAACTGAGAACTCCTTTATTTTGTCAAGTTTCAAAGAGCTACTTCAAACCATGTTGGATTTAGAGTTCCAAATTCATCTATCTATATAGCAGAGAACATAGTGAAAAGTAAATATAATAACTGCTAATGTAGACGAACGCTTCAACCTAGAAGAGCAAAATTTGGTGAGCCAAGTGGGATTTGTGTACTGATCATTTCCACCAAGTATCATCAAGATTGGGTGAAAAAACATTTTCTGGTGTATCGGAAACTCGTTATTTCATAGAATCTTGGCCACCCTTTTCACTGAAATTGCTTTTCCACTTTCTCTGCCTATGGCTACTTGAAGAGGAAACAAACCATAGAGACAAAACTGAGAACTCCTTTATTTTGTCAAGTTTCAAAGAGCTACTACAAACCATATTGGTATTATAGTTCCAAAATCAACTCTCTATATAGGAGAGAACAGAGTGAAACCTTAAATATAAAAACTGCTAATGTAGACGAACGCTTCAACCTAGAAGAACAAAATTTGGTGAGCCAAGTGGGATTTGCGTACTGATCATTACCACCTAGTAACATCAACATTGGATGAAAAAATATTTGCTGGTATTTCGGAAACTCGTTATTTCTTAGACGCTTGGCAACCCCTCTCAATTTAAGTGCATTTCCACAGTCTGTGCCAGGGCTACTTGAAGAGGAAAGAAACCATAGAGACAAAACTGAGAACTCCTTTATTTTGTCAACTTTCAAAGAGCTAGTACAAACCATGTTGAATTTAGAGATCCAAATTCATCTATCTATATAGCAGAGAACAGAATGAAACCTAAAAATAAAAACTGCTACTGTAGACGAATGCTTCAACCTAGAAGAACAAAATTCGGTGAGCCAAGTGGGATTTTTGTACTTGTCCTTACCACCAAGTATCATCAAGATTGGGTGAAAAAATATTTGCTGGTATTTCGGAAACTCGTTATTTCTTAGAAGCTTGGCCACCCCTCTCAATGAAAGTGCTTTTTCACAGTCACTGCTTAGGGCTACTTGAAGCGGAAACAAATCCTAGAGATAAAACTCAGAACTCCTTTATTTTGTCAAGTTTCAAAGAGCTACTACAAACCATGTTGGACTTAGAGTTCCTAATTCATCTATCTGTATAGGAGAGAACACAGTGAAACCTAAATATAAAAATTGCTACTGTAGAGGAACGCTTCAACCTAGAAGAAGTAAATTTGGTGAGACATTGGGAGTTGTGTACTGATCATCACCACCAAGTATCATCAAGATTGGGTGAAAAAATATTTGCTGGTATTTCGGAAACTCTTTATTTCTTAGAAGCTTGGCAACCCCTCTCAATGAAAGTGCTTTTCCACAGTCACTGCTTAGGGCTACATTAAGTGGAAACAAATCAGAGAGACAAAACTGAGAACTCCTTTATTTTGTCACGTTTCAAAGAGCTACTACAAACCATGTTGGATTTAGAGTTCCAAATTCATCTATCTATATAGGAGAGAACAGAGTGAAACCTAAAAATAAAAACTGCTACTGTAAATGAACGCATCAATCTAGAAGAGGAAAATTTGGTGAGTCAAGTGGGATTTGTGTACTTGTCATTACCACCACGTATCATCAACATTGGGTGAAAAAATATTTGCTGGTATTTCGGAATCGTAATTTCTTGGAAGCGTGGCAACCCCTTTCAATGAAAGTGCTTTTCCACAGTCTCTGCTTAGGGCTACATGAAACGGAAAGAAATCATAGAGACAAAACTGAAAACTCCTTTATTTTGTCACGTTTCAAAGAGCTACTGCAAACCATGTTGGATTTAGAGTTCCAAATTCATCTATCAATATAGGAGAGAACAGAGTGCAACCTAAAAATGAAAACTGCTACTCTAGACGAACGCTTCAACCTAGAAGAACAAAATTTGGTGAGCCAAGTGGGATTTGTGTACTGATCATCACCACCAAGTATCATCAAGATTGGGTGAAAAAATATTTGCTGGTATTTCGGAAACTCGTTATTTCTTATAAGCTTGGCAACCTCTCTCAATGGAAGTGCTTTTCCACAGTCTGTGCCAAAAACTACTTGATGCGGAAACAAATCATGGAGACAAAACTGAGAACTCCTTTACTTTGTCAAGTTTCAAAGAGCTACTACACACCATATTGGATTTAGAGTTCCAAATTCATTTATCTATATAGGAGAGAACAGAGTGAAACCTAAAAAAAAAACTGCTACTGTTAAAGAACGCTTCAACCTAGAAGAACAAAATTTGGTGAGCCAAGTGGGATTTGTGTACAGATTTTCACCTCCAAGTATCATCAAGTTTGGGTGAAAAAATATTTGCTGGTAATTCGGAAACTCATTATTTCTTAGAAGCTTGGCAACCCCTCTCAATGAAAGTGCTTTTCCACAGTCTCTGCTTAGGGCTACTTGAAGCGGAAACAAATAATAGAGACAAAACTGAGAACTCCTTTATTTTGTCAAGTTTCAAAGAGGTACTATAAACCATGTTGGATTTAGAGTTCAAAATTCATCTATCTATATAGGAGAGAACATAGTGAAACCTAAAAATAAAAACTGCTACTGTAGACGAATGCTTCAAACTAGAAGAACAAAATTTGGTGAGCCAAGTGGGAGTTGTGTACTTGTCCTTACCACCAAGAATCATCAAGATTGGGTGAAAAAATATTTGCTGGTATTTCGGAAACTCGTTATTTCTTAGAAATTGGCAACCCCTCTCAATGAAAGTGCGTTTTCACAGTCTCTGCTTAGTGCTACTTGAAGCGGAAACTAATCATAGAGACAAAACTGAGAACTCCTTTATTTTGTCAAGTTTCAAAGAGCTACTACAAACCATGTTGGATTTAGAGTTCAAAATTCATCTATCTATATAGGACAGAACAGAGTGAAACCTAAAAATAAAAACTGCTACTGCAACGAACACTTCAACCTAGAAGAACAAAATTTGGTGAGGCAAGTGGGATTTGTGTACTTGTCATTACCACCACGTAGCATCAACATTGGGTGAAAAAATATTTGCTGGAATTTCGGACTCGTAATTTCTTGGAAGCTTGGCAACCCCTTTCAATGTAAGTGCTTTTCCACAGACTCTGCTTTGGGCTACATGAAACGGAAAGAATTCATAGAGACAAAACTGAAAACTCCTTTATTTTTTCACGTTTCAAAGAGCTACTACAAACCATGTTGGATTTAGAGTTCCAAATTCATCTATCAATATAGGAGAGAAGAGAGTGCAACCTAAAAATGAAAACTGCTACTCTAGACGAACACTACTACCTTGAAGAACAAAATTTGGTGAGCCAAGTGGGATTTGTGTACCGATCATTACCACCACGTATCATCAAGATTGGGTGAAAAAATATTGGCTGGTAATTCAGAAACTCGTTATTTCTTAGAATCTTGGCAACCCCTCTCAATGAAAGTGCTTTTTCACAGTCTCTGCTTAGGTCTACTTGAAGCGGAAACAAATCATAGAGACAAAACTGAGAACTCCTTTATTTTGTCAATTTTCAAAGAGCTACTACAAACCATGTTGGATTTAGAGTTCCAAATTCATCTATCTATATAGCAGAGAACAGAGTAAAACCTAAAAATAAAAACTGCTACTGTAGACGAATACTTCAACCTAGAAGAACAAAATTCGGTGAGCCAAGTGGGATTTGTGTACTTGTCCTTACCACCAAGTATCATCAAGAGTGGGTGAAAAAATATTTGCTGGTATTTCGGAAACTCGTTATTTCTTAGAAACTTGGCAACCCCTCTCAATGAAAGTGCTTTTCCACAGTCTCTGCTTAGTGCTACTTGAAGCGGAAACAAATCATCGAGACAAAACTGAGAACTCCTTTATTTTGTCAAGTTTCAAAGCGCTACTACAAACCATATTCGATTTAGAGTTCCAAATTCATCTATCTATATAGGAGAGAACAGAGTGAAACCTAAATATAAAAACTGCTACTGTAGACGAACGCTTCAACCTAGAAGAACAAACTTTGGTGAGCCAAGTGGGATTTGTGTACCTATCTTCACCACCAAGTATCATCAACAATGGGTGAAAAAATATTTGCTGGTAATTCGGTAACTAGTTATTTCTTAGAACCTTGGCGACCCCTCTCAATGAAAGTTCTTTTCCATAGTCTCTGCTTAGGGCTACTTGAAGCGGAAACAAATCACAGAGACAAAACTGAGAACTCCTTTATTTTGTCAAGTTTCATAGAGCTACTACAAACCATTTTGGATTTAGAGTTCCAAATTCATCTATCTATATAGGAGAGAACAGAGTAAAACCTAAAAATAAAAACTGCTACTGTAGACGAATGCTTCAACCTAGAAGAACAAAATTTGGTGAGCCAAGTGGGATTTGTGTACTTGTCCTTACCACCAAGTATCATCAAGTTTGGGTGAAAAAATATTTGCTGGTATTTCGGAAACTCGTTATTTCTTAGAAATTGTCAACCACTCTCAATGAAAGTGATTTTCCACCGTCTGTGCCTTGGGCTACTTGAAGAGGAAAAAAAGCATAGAGACAAAACTGAGAACTCCTTTATTTTGTCAAGTTTTAAAGAGCTACTACAAACCATGTTGGATTTAGAATTCCAAATTCATCTATCTATATAGAAGATACAGAGTGAAACCTAAATATAAAAACTGCTACTGTAGACGAACGCTTCAACCTAGAAGAACAAACTTTGGTGAGCCAAGTGGGATTTGTGTACCTATCTTCACCACCAAGTATCATCAACAATGGGTGAAAAAATATTTGCTGGTAATTCGGTAACTAGTTATTTCTTAGAACCTTGGCGACCCCTCTCAATGAAAGTTGTTTTCCATAGTCTCTGCTTAGGGCTACTTGAAGCGGAAACAAATCACAGAGACAAAACTGAGAACTCCTTTATTTTGTCAAGTTTCAAAGAGCTACTAAAAACCATTTTTATTTAGAGTTCCAAATTCATCTATCTATATCGCAGAGAACAGAGTGAAACCTAAATATAAAAACTGCTACTGTAGACGAACGCTTCAACCTAGAAGAACAAAATTTGGCGAGCCAAGTGGGATTTGTGTACTGATCATCACCACCAAGTATCATCAAGATTGGGTGAAAAAATATTTGCTGGTATTTCGGAAACTCGTTATTTCTTAGAAGCTTGGCAACCTCTCTCAATGGAAATGCTTTTCCACAGTCTGTGCCAAAAGCTACTTGAAGCGGAAACAAATCATAGAGACAAAACTGAGAACTCCTTTACTTTGTCAAGTTTCAAAGAGCTACTACAAACCATATTGGATTTAGAGTTCCAAATTCATCTGTCTATATAAGAGAGTACAGAGTGAAACCTAAATATAAAAACTGCTACTGTAGACGAATGCTTCAACCTAGAAGAACAAAATTTGGTGAGCCAAGTGGGATTGGTGTACCAATAATCACCACCAAGTATCATCAAGATTGGGTGAAAAAATATTTGCTGGTATTTCGGAAACTCGTTATTTCTTACAAGCTTGGCAACCCCTCTCAATGAAAGTGCTTTTCCACAGTCTCTGGCTAGGGCTACTTGAAGCGGAAACAAATCATAGAGGTAAAACTGAGAACTCCTTAATTTTGTCAAGATTCAAAGAGCTACTACAATCGATATATGATTTAGAGTTCCACATTCATCTATCTATATAGGAGAGAACAGAGTGAAACCTAAATATAAAACTGCTACTGTAGACGAACGCTTCAACCTAGAAGAACAAAATTTGGTGAGCCAAGTGGGATTTGTGTACCGATCTTCACCACCAAGTATCATCCAGATTGCCTGAAAAAATATTTGCTGGTATTTCGGAAACTCGTTATTTCTTAGAAGCTTGGCAACCCCACTCAATGAAAGTGCTTTTCCACAGACTGTTCCTAGGGGTACGTGAAGAGGAAACAAACCATAGAGAGAAAACTGAGAACTCCTTTATTTTGTCAAGTTTCAAAGAGCTACTATACCATGTTGGATTTAGAGTTCCAAATTCATCTATCTATATCGCAGAGAACAGAGTGAAACCTAAATATAAAAACTGCTACTGTAGACTGCTACTGTAGACAAACGCTTCAACCTAAAAGAACAAAATTTGGTGAACCAAATGGGATTTTTGTACCGATCATTACCACCAAAATCATCAAGATTGGGTGAAACAATATTTGCTGGTATTTCGGAAACTCGTAATTTCTTGGAAGCTTGGCAACCCCTCTCAATGAAAGTGCTTTTCCAAAGTCTCTGCTTAGGGCTACTTGAAGCGGAAACAAATCATAGGGACAAAACTGAGAACTCCTTTATTTTGTCAAGTTTCAAAGAGCTACTACAAATCATATTGGATTTAGAGTTCCAAATTCATCTGTCTATATAAAAGAGTACAGAGTGAAACCTAAATATAAAAACTGCTACTGTAGACGAACGCTTTAACCTAGAAGAACAAAATTTGGTGAGCCAAGTGGGATTGGTGTACCAATCATCACCACCAAGTATCATCAAGATTGGGTGAAAAAATATTTGCTGGTATTTCGTAAACTCGCTATTTCTTAGAAGCTTGGCAACCCCACTCAATGAAAGTGCTTTTCCACAGTCTGTTACTAGGGGTACTTGAAGAGGAAACAAACCATAGAAACAAATCTGAGAAATCCTTTATTTTGTCAAGTTTCAAAGAACTGCTACAAACCATGTTGGATTTAGAGTTCCAAATTCATCAATCTATATAGCAGAGAACAGAGTGAAACCTAAACATAAAAACTGCTACTGTAGACGAACGCTTTAACCTAGAAGAACAAAATTTGGTGAGCCAAGTGGGATTTGTGTACTGATCATTACCACCAAGCATAATCAAGATTGGGTGAAAAAAATATTTGCTGGTATTTCGGAAACTCGTTATTTCTTAGAAGCTTGGCAACCCCAATCAATGAAAGTGCTTTTCCACAGTCTGTGCCTAGGACTACTTGAAGAGGAAACAAACCATAGAAACAAATCTGAGAAATCCTTTATTTTGTCAAGTTTCAAAGAGCTACTACAACCATGTTGGATTTAGAGTTCCAAATTCATCTATTTATAGAAGAGAGAACAGAGTGAAACCTAAAAATAAAAACTGCTACTGTAGACGAACGCTTCAACCTAGAAGAACAAAATTTGGTGAGCCAAGTGGGATTTGTGTACTGATCATTACACCAAGTGTCATCAAGATTGGGTGAAAAAATATTTGCTGGTATTTCGGAAACTCGTTATTTCTTAGAAGTTTGCAAATCCCTCTCAATGAAAGTGTTTTTCCACCGTTGTGCCTAGGGCTACATGAAGAGGAAACAAACCATAGAGACAAAACTGAGAAATCCTTTATTTTGTCAAGTTTCAAAGAGCTACTACAAACCATGTTGGATTTAGAGTTCCAAATTCATCTATCTATATAGCAGAGAACAGAGTGAAACCTAAATATAAAAACTGCTACTGTAGACGAACGCTTCAAACTAGAAGAACAAAATATGGTGAGCCAAGTGGGATTTGTGTACCGATCATTACCACCATGTATCATCAACCTTGGTTGAAAAAATATTTCCTGGTATTTCGGAAACTCGTTATTTCTTAGAAGTTTGGCAACCCCTCTCAATGAAAGTGCTTTTACACCGTCGGTGCCTAGGGCTAATTGAAGAGGAAACAAACCATAGAGACACAACTGAGAACTCCTTTCTTTTGTCAAGTTTCAAAGATCTACTACAAACCATGTTGGATTTAGAGTTCCAAATTCACCTATCTATATAGGAGAGAACAGAGTGAAAGCTAAAAATAAAAACTGCTACTGTTAAAGAACGCTTCAACCTAGAAGAACAAAATTTGGTGAGCCAAGTGGGATTTGTGGACTTGTCATTATCACCACGTATCATGAAGATTGGGTGAAAAAATATTTGCTGGTACTTCAGAAACTCGTAATTTCTTGGAAGCTTGGCAACCCCTCTCAAGGAAAGTGCTTTTCCACAGTCACTGCTTAGGGCTACTTGAAGGGGAATCAAACCATAGAGACAAAACTGAGAACTCCTTTATTTTGTCCAGTTTCAAAGAGCTACTACAAACCATGTTGGATTTAGAGTTCTAAATTCATCTATCTATATAGGAAGGAACAGAGTGAAACCTAAATAGAAAAATTGCTACTGTAGAAGAAAGCTTCAACCTAGAAGAACAAAATTTGGTGAGCCAAGTCGGATTTGCGTACTGATCATCACCACCAAGTATCATCAAGATTGGATGAAAAAATATTTGCTGGCATTTTGGAAACTCGTTATTTCTTAGAAGCTTGGCAACCCCTCTCAATGAAAGTGCTTTTCCACAGTCTGTGCCTAGGGCTAATTGAAGAGGAAACGAACCATAGAGACAAAACTGAGAACTTCTTTATTTTGTCACATTTCAAAGAGCCGGTACAAACCATGTTGGATTTAGAGTTCCAAATTCATCTATCTATATAGCAGAGAACAGAGTGAAACCTAAAAATAAAAACTGCCACTGTTAAAGAACGCTTGAACCTAGAAGAACAAAATTTGTTGAGCCAAGTGCGATTTGTGTACCGATCATTAACACAACGTATCATCAACATTGGGTGAAAAAATATTTGTTGGTATTTCGGAAACTCGTAATTATTGGAAGCTTGGCAACCCCTTTCAATGAAAGTGCTTTTCCACAGTCTCTGCTTAGGGCTACTTGAAGCGGACAGAAATCATACAGACAAAACTGAGAACTCCTTTATTTTGTCAAGTTTCAAAGAGGTACTAAAAACCATATTTATTTAGAGTTCCAAATTCATCTATCTATATCGCAGAGAAAAGAGTGAAACCTAAATATAAAAACTGCTACTGTAGACGAACGCTTCAACCTAGAAGAACAAAATTTGGTGAGCCAAGTGGGATTTGTGTACTGATCATCACCACCAAGTATCATCAAGATTGGGTGAAAAAATATTTGCTGGTATTTCGGAAACTCGTTATTTCTTAGAAGCTTGGCAACCTCTCTCAATGGAAGTGCTTTTCCACAGTCTGTGCCAAAAACTACTTGAGGCGGAAACAAATCATAGAGACAAAACTGAGAACTCCTTTACTTTGTCACGTTTCAAAGAGCTACTACAAACCATATTGGATTTAGAGTTCCAAATTCATCTGTCTATATAAGAGAGTACAGAGTGAAACCTAAATATAAAAACTGCTACTGTAGACGAACGCTTCAACCTAGAAGAACAAAATTTGGTGAGCCAAGTGGGATTGGTGTACCGATAATCACCACCAAGTATCATCAAGATTGGGTGAAAAAATATTTGCTGGTATTTCGGAAACTCGTTATTTCTTACAAGCTTGGCAACCCCTCTCAATGAAAGTGCTTTTCCACAGTCTTGGCTAGGGCTACTTGAAGCGGAAACAAATCATAGAGGTAAAACTGAGAACTCCTTTATTTTGTCAAGATTCAAAGAGCCACTACAATCGATATACGTTTTAGAGTTCCACATTCATCTATCTATATAGGAGAGAACAGAGTGAAACCTAAATATAAAACTGCTACTGTAGACGAACGCTTCAACCTAGAAGAACAAAATTTGGTGAGCCAAGTGGGATTTGTGTACCGATCTTCACCACCAAGTATCATAAGATTGCCTGAAAAAATATTTGCTGGTATTTCGGAAACTCGTTATTTCTTAGAAGCTTGGCAACCCCACTGAATGAAAGTGCTTTTCCACAGAATGTTCCTAGGGGTACATGAAGAGGAAACAAACCATAGAGACAAAACTGAGAACTCCTTTATTTTGTCAAGTTTCAAAGAGCTACTACAAACCATGTTGGATTTAGAGTTCCAAATTCACCTATCTATATAGGAGAGAACAGAGTGAAAGCTAAAAATAAAAACTGCTACTGTTAAAGAACGCTTCAACCTAGAAGAACAAAATTTGGTGAGCCAAGTGGGATTTGTGGACTTGTCATTATCACCACGTATCATGAAGATTGGGTGAAAAAATATTTGCTGGTACTTCAGAAACTCGTAATTTCTTGGAAGCTTGGCAACCCCTCTCAAGGAAAGTGCTTTTCCACAGTCACTGCTTAGGGCTATTTGAAGGGGAATCAAACCATAGAGACAAAACTGAGAACTCCTTTATTTTGTCCAGTTTCAAAGAGCTACTACAAACCATGTTGGATTTAGAGTTCTAAATTCATCTATCTATATAGGAAGAAACAGAGTGAAACCTAAATAGAAAAATTGCTACTGTAGAAGAAAGCTTCAACCTAGAAGAACAAAATTTGGTGAGCCAAGTCGGAATGTGTACTGATCATCACCACCAAGTATCATCAAGATTGGATGAAAAAATATTTGCTGGCATTTTGGAAACTCGTTATTTCATAGAAGCTTGGCAACCCCTCTCAATTAAAGTGCTTTTCCACAGTCTGTGCCTAGGGCTAATTGAAGAGGAAACGAACCATAGAGACAAAACTGAGAACTTCTTTATTTTGTCACGTTTCAAAGAGCCGGTACAAACCATGTTGGATTTAGAGTTCCAAATTCATCTATCTATATAGCAGAGAACAGAGTGAAACCTAAAAATAAAAACTGCTACTGTTAAAGAACGCTTGAACCTAGAAGAACAAAATTTGTTGAGCCAAGTGCGATTTGTGTACCGATCATTAACACAACGTATCATCAACATTGGGTGAAAAAATATTTGTTGGTATTTCGGAAACTCGTAATTATTGGCAGCTTGGCAACCCCTTTCAATGAAAGTGCTTTTCCACAGTCTCTGCTTAGGGCTACTTGAAGGCTACTTGAAGCGGACAGAAATCATACAGACAAAACTGAGAACTCCTTTATTTTGTCAAGTTTCAAAGAGGTACTACAAACCATGTTTTATTTAGAGTTCCAAATTCATCTATCTATATCGCAGAGAACAGAGTGAAACCTAAATATAAAAACTGCTACTGTAGACGAACGCTTCAACCTAGAAGAACAAAATTTGGTGAGCCAAGTGGGATTTGTGTACTGATCATCACCACCAAGTATCATCAAGATTGGGTGAAAAAATATTTGCCGGTATTTCGGAAACTCGTTATTTCTTAGAAGCTTGGCAACCTCTCTCAATGGAAGTGCTTTTCCACAGTCTGTGCCAAAAACTACTTGAGGCGGAAACAAATCATAGAGACAAAACTGAGAACTCCTTTACTTTGTCAAGTTTCAAAGAGCTACTACAAACCATATTGGATTTAGAGTTCCAAATTCATCTGTCTATATAAGAGAGTACAGAGTGAAACCTAAATATAAAAACTGCTACTGTAGACGAACGCTTCAACCTTGAAGAACAAAATTTGGTGAGCCAAGTGGGATTGGTGTACCGATAATCACCACCAAGTATCATCAAGATTGGGTGAAAAAATATTTGCTGGTATTTCGGAAACTCGTTATTTCTTACAAGCTTGGCAACCCCTCTCAATGAAAGTGCTTTTCCACAGTCTCTGGCTAGGGCTACTTGAAGCGGAAACAAATCATAGAGGTAAAACTGAGAACTCCTTTATTTTGTCAAGATTCAAAGAGCTACTACAATCGATATACGATTTAGAGTTCCACATTCATCTATCTATATAGGAGAGAACAAAGTGAAACCTAAATATAAAACTGCTACTGTAGACGAACTCTTCAACCTAGAAGAACAAAATTTGGTGAGCCAAGTGGGATTTGTGTACTGATCATTACCACCAAGCATAATCAAGATTGGGTGAAAAAATATTTGCTGGTATTTCGGAAACTCGTTATTTCTTAGAAGCTTGGCAACCCCAATCAATGAAAGTGCTTTTCCACAGTCTGTGCCTAGGACTACTTGAAGAGGAAACAAACCATAGAAACAAATGTGAGAAATCCTTTATTTTGTCAAGTTTCAAAGAGCTACTACAACCATGTTGGATTTAGAGTTCCAAATTCATCTATTTATAGAAGAGAGAACAGAGTGAAAAATAAAAATAAAAACTGCTACTGTAGACGAGCGCTTCAACCTAGAAGAACAAAATTTGGTGAGCCAAGTGGGATTTGTGTACTGATCATTACCACCAAGTGTCATCAAGATTGGGTGAAAAAATATTTGCTGGTATTTCGGAAACTCGTTATTTCTTAGAAGTTTGCAAATCCCTCTCAATGAAAGTGTTTTTCCACCGTTGTGCCTAGGGCTACAAGAAGAGGAAACAAACCATAGAGACAAAACTGAGAAATCCTTTATTTTGTCAAGTTTCAAAGAGCTACTACAAACCATGTTGGATTTAGAGTTCCAAATTCATCTATCTATATAGCAGAGAACAGAGTGAAACCTAAATATAAAACTGCTACTGTAGACGAACGCTTCAAACTAGAAGAACAAAATATGGTGAGCCAAGTGGGATTTGTGTACGATCATTACCACCATGTATCATCAACCTTGGTTGAAAAAATATTTCCTGGTAGTTTCGGAAACTCGTTATTTCTTAGAAGTTTGGCAACCCCTCTCAATGAAAGTGCTTTTACACCGTCGGTGCCTAGGGCTAATTGAAGAGGAAACAAACCATAGAGAACAACTGTGAACTCCTTTCTTTTGTCAAGTTTCAAAGATCTACTACAAACCATGTTGGATTTAGAGTTCCAAATTCACCTATCTATATAGGAGAGAACAGAGTGAAAGCTAAAATTAAAAAACTGCTACTGTTAAAGAACGCTTCAACCTAGAAGAACCAAATTTTTATGAGCCAAGTGGGATTTGTGGACTTGTCATTATCACCACGTATCATGAAGATTGGGTGAAAAATATTGCTGGTACTTCATAAACTCGTAATTTCTTGGAAGCTTGGCAACCCCTCTCAAGGAAAGTGCTTTTCCACAGTCACTGCTTAGGGCTACTTGAAGGGGAATCAAACATAGAGACAAAACTGAGAACTCCTTTATTTTTGTCCAGTTTCAAAGAGCTACTACAAACCATGTTGGATTTAGAGTTCTAAATTCATCTATCTATATAGGAAGGAACAGAGTGAAACCTAAATAGGAAAAATTGCTACTGTAGAAGAAAGCTTCAACCTAGAAGAACAAAATTTGGTGAGCCAAGTCGTGATTTGCGTACTGATCATCACCACCAAGTATCATCAAGATTGGATGAAAATAGATTTGCTGGCATTTTGGAAACTCGTTATTTCTTAGAAGCTTGGCAACCCCTCTCAATGAAAGTGCTTTTCCACAGTCTGTGCCTAGGGCTAATTGAAGTGGAAACGAACATAGAGACAAAACTGAGAACTTCTTTATTTTGTCACGTTTCAAAGAGCCGGTACAAAACCATGTTGGATTTAGAGTTCCAAATTCAACTATCTATACAGCAGAGAACAGAGAGAAACATAAAATAAAAACTGCTACTGTTAAAGAACGTTGAACCTAGAAGAACAAAATTTGTTGAGCCAAGTGCGATTTGTGTACCGATCATTAACACAACGTATCATCAACATTGGGTGAAAAAATATTTGTTGGTATTCGGAAACTCGTAATTATTGGAAGCTTGGCAACCCCTTTCAATGAAAGTGCTTTTCCACAGTCTCTGCTTAGGGCTACTTGAAGCGGACAGAAATCATACAGACAAAACTGAGAACTCCTTTATTTTGTCAAGTTTCAAAGAGGTACTAAAAACCATTTTATTTAGAGTTCCAAATTCATCTATCTATATCGCAGAGAACAGAGTGGTGAAACCTAAATAAAAACTGCTACTCTAGACGAACGCTTCAACCTAGAAGAACAAAATTTGGTGAGCCAAGTGGGATTTGTGTACTGATCATCACACCAAGTATCATCAAGATTGGGTGAAAAAAATATTTGCTGGTATTTCGGAAACTCGTTATTTCTTAGAAGCTTGGCAACCTCTCTCAATGGAAGTGCTTTTCCACAGTCTGTGCCAAAAACTACTTGAGGCGGAAACAAATCATAGAGACAAAACTGAGAACTCCTTTACTTTGTCAAGTTTCAAAGAGCTACTACAAACCATATTGGATTTAGAGTTCTCAAATTCATCTATCTATATCGCAGAGAACAGAGTGAAACCTAAATATAAAAACTGCTACTGTAGGCAAACCTTCAACCTAAAAAGAACAAAATTTGATGAACCAAGTGGGATTTTTGTACTGATCATTACCACCAAAATCATCAAGATTGGGTGAAACAATATTTGCTGGTTTTTCGGAAACTCGTAATTTCTTTGGAAGCTTGGCAACCCCTCTCAATGAAAGTGCTTTCCACAGTCACTGCTTAGGGCTACATTAAAGTGGAAACAAATCAGAGAGACAAAACTGAGAACTCCTTTATTTTGTCACGTTTCAAAGAGCTACTACAAACCATGTTGGATTTAGAGTTCCAAATTCTATCTATCTATATAGGAGAGAACAGAGTGAAACCTAAAAATAAAAACTGCTACTGTAAATGAACGCATCAATCTAGAAGAGGAAAATTTGGTGAGTCAAGTGGGATTTGTGTACTTGTCATTACCACCACGTATCATCAACATTGGGTGAAAAAATATTTCTGGTATTTCGGAATCGTAATTTCTTGGAAGCGTGGCAACCTCTTTCAATGAAAGTGCTTTTCCACAGTCTCTGCTTAGGGCTACATGAAACGGAAAGAAAATCATAGAAGACAAAACTGACAACTCCTTTATTTTGTCACGTTTCAAAGAGCTACTGCAAACCATGTTGGATTTAGAGTTCCAAATTCATCTATCAATATAGGAGAGAACAGAGTGCAACCTAAAAATGAAAACTGCTACTCTAGACGAACGCTTCAACCTAGAAGAACAAAATTTGGTGAGCCAAGTGGGATTTGTGTACTGATCATCACCACCAAGTATCATCAAGATTGGGTGAAAAAATATTTGCTGGTATTTCGGAAACTCTTATTTCTTATAAGCTTGGCAACCTCTCTCAATGGAAGTGCTTTTCCACAGTCTGTGCCAAAAACTACTTGATGCGGAAACAAATACATGGAGACAAAACTGAGAACTCCTTTACTTTGTCAAGTTTCAAAGAGCTACTACACACCATATTGGATTTAGAGTTCCAAATTCATTTATCTATATAGGATGAGAACAGAGTGAAACCTAAAAAAAAACTGCTACTGTTAAAGAACGCTTCAACCTAGAAGAACAAAATTTGGTGAGCCAAGTGGGATTTGTGTACAGATTTTCACCTCCAGTATTCATCAAGTTTGGGTGAAAAAATAATTTGCTGGTAATTCGGAAACTCATTATTCTTAGAAGCTTGGCAACCCCTCTCAATGAAAGTGCTTTTCCACAGTCTCTGCTTAGGGCTACTTGAAGCGGAAACAAATAATAGAGACAAAACTGAGAACTCCTTTATTTTGTCAAGTTTCAAAGAGGTACTATAAACCATGTTGGATTTAGAGTTCAAAATTCATCTATCTATATAGGAAGAGAACAGAGTGAAACCTAAAAATAAAAACTGCTACTGTAGACGAATGCTTCAAACTAGAAGAACAAAATTTGGTGAGCCAAGTGGGAGTTGTGTACTTGTCCTTACCACCAAGAATCATCAAGATTGGGTGAAAAAATATTTGCTGGTATTTCGGAAACTCGTTATTTCTTAGAAATTGGCAACCCCTCTCAATGAAAGTGCGTTTTCACAGTCTCTGCTTAGTGCTACTTGATGCGAACTAATCATAGAGACAAAACTGAGAACTCCCTTTATTTTGTCAAGTTTCAAAGAGCTACTACAAACCATGTTGGATTTAGAGTTCAAAATTCATCTATCTATATAGCAGACAGAACAGAGTGAAACCTAAAAATAAAAACTGCTACTGCAACGAACACTTCAACCTAGAAGAACAAAATTTGGTGAGGCAAGTGGGATTGTGTGTACTTGTCACTTACCA
>NW_027517983.1:0-37812 GCF_048772815.1 Callospermophilus lateralis
TCTACAGTAGCAGTTTTTATTCTTAGGTTTTACTCTGTTCTCTCCTATATAGATAGATGAATTTGGAACTCTAAAACCAACATGGTTTGTAGTAGCTCTTTGAAACTTGACAAAAGAAAGGAGTTCTCAGTTTCGTCTGTATGATTTGTTTCCACTTCACATAGCCCTAAGCAGAGACTGTGGAAAAGCACTTTCATTGAGAGGGGTTGCCAAGCTTCCAAGAAATTACCAGTTTCCGAAATACCAGCAAATATTTTTTCACCCAATCTTGATGATACGTGGTGGTAATGACAACTCCAAACATCCCACTTGGCTCACCAAATTTTGTTCTTCTAGGTTGAAGAGTTCGTTTACAGTAGCAGTTTTTATTTTTAGGTTTCACTTTGTTCTCTCCTATGTAGATAGATGAATTTTTTAACTCTAAATCCAACATGGTTTGTAGTAGCTCTTTGAAACTTGACAAAATAAAGGAGTTCTCAGTTTTGTCTCTATGATTTGTTTCCGCTTCAAGTAGCCCTAAGCAGTGACTGTGGAAATGCACTTTCATTGAGAGGGGTTGCCAAGCTTCCAAGAAATTACGAGTTTCCGAAATACCAGCAAATACTTTTTCACCCAATCTTGATGATACGTGGTGGTAATGACAACTCCACACATCCCACTTGGCTCAATAAATTTTGTTATTCTAGGTTGAAGCGTTCATCTACAGTAGCAGTTTATATATTTAGGTTTCACTCTGTTCTCTCCTATATAGATAGATGAATTTGGAACTCTAAATCCTACATGGTTTGTAGTAGCTCTTTGAAACTTGACAAAAGAAAGGAGTTCTCAGTTTTGTCTCTATGGTTTGTTTCCTCTTCAATTAGCCCTAGGCACCAACGGTGGAAAAGCACTTTCATTGACAGAAATTGCCAAGCTTCTAAGAAATAACGATTTTCCGAAATACCAGCAAATATTTCTTCACCCAATCTTGATGATTCTTGGAGGTAATGATCAGTACACAAATCCCACTTGGCTCACCAAATTTTGTTCTTCCAAGTTGATGCGTTCGTTTTCAGTCGCAGTTTTTAATTTTAGGTTTCACACTGTTCTCTGCCATATAGATAGATGAATTTGGAACTCTAAATCCAACATGGTTTGTAGTGGCTCTTTGAAACTTGACAAAATAAAGCAGTTCTCAGTTTTGTCTCTATGGTTTGTTTCCTCTTCAAGTAGCCCTAGGCACAGACGGTGGTAAAGCACCTTCATTGAGAGGGGTTGCCAAGCTTTCAAGAAATTACGAGCTTCGAAATACCAGCAAATATTTTTTCCCCCAATCTTGATGATACGTGGTGGTAATGACAAGTCCACACATCCCACTTGGCTCACCAAATTTTGTTCTTCTAGGTTGAAGCGTTCGTTTACAGTAGCAGTTTTTATTTTTAGGTTTCACTCTGTTATCTCCTATATAGATAGATGAATTTTTTAACTCTAAATCCAACATGTTTTGTAGTAGCTCTTTGAAACTTGACAAAATAAAGGAGTTCTCAGTTTTGTCTCTATGATTTGTTTCCGCCTCAAGTAACCCTAAGCAGTGACTGTGGAAAAGCATTTTCATTGAGAGGGGTTGCCAAGCTTCCAAGAAATTATGAGTTTCCGAAATACCAGCAAATATTTTTTCACCCAATCTTCATGATACGTGGTGGTAATGACAACTCCACACATCCCACTTGGCTCACCAAATTTTCTTCTTGTAGGTTGAAGCGTTCGTTTACAGTAGCAGTTTTAATTTTTAGGTTTCACTCTGTTCTCTCCTTTATAGATAGATGAATTTGGGACACTAAATCCAACATGGTTTGTAGTAGCTCTTTGAAACTTGACAAAATAAAGGAGTTCTCAGTTTTGTCTCTATGATTTGTTTCCGCTTCAAGTAGCCCTAAGCAGTGACTGTGGAAAAGCACTTTCATTGAGAGGGGTTGCCAAGCTTCCAAGAAATTACCAGTTTCCGAAATACCAGCAAATATTTTTTCACCCAATCTTGATGATACTTGGTGGTAATGTTCGGTACACAAGTCGCACTTGACTCACCAAACTTTGTTCTTCTAAGTTGAAGCGTTCGTTTACAGTAGCAGTTTTTACTTTTAGGTTTCACTCTGTTCTCTCCTATATAGATAGATGAATTTGGAACTCTAAATCCAACATGGTTTGTAGTAGCTCTTTGAAACTTGACAAAATAATCTAGTTCTCAGTTTTGTCTCCATGATTTGTTTCCGCTTCAAGTAGCCCTAAGCAGTGACTGTGGAAAAGCACTTTCATTGAGAGGGGTTGCCAAGCTTCCAAGAAATTACGAGTTTCCGAAATACCAGCAAATACTTTTTCACCCAATCTTGATGATACGTGGTGGTAATGACAACTCCACACATCCCACTTGGCTCACCAAATTTTGTTCTTCTAGGTTGAAGCGTTCGTTTACAGTAGCAGTTTTTATTTTTAGGTTTCACTCTGTTCTCTCCTATATAGATAGATGAATTTGGAACTCTAAATCCAACATGGTTTGTAGTAGCTCTTTGAAACTTGACAAAAGAAAAGAGTTCTCAGTTTTGTCTCTATGATTTGTTTCCGCTTCAAGTAGCCTTAAGGAGAGACTGTGAGAAAGCACGTTCATTGATAGGGGTTGCCAAGCTTCCAAAAAATTATGATGTTTCCGAAATAGCAGCAAATATTTTCTCACCCAATCTTGATGATAGTTGGTGGTAATGATCAGAACACAAATCCCACTTGGCTCACCAAATTTTGTTCTTCTAGGTTGAAGTGTTAATCTACAGTAGAAGTTTATATATTTAGGTTTCACTCTGTTCTCTGCTATATAGGTAGATGAATTTGGAACTCTAAATCCATCATGGTTTGTAGTGGCTCTTTGAAACTTGATAAAATAAAGCAGTTCTCAGTTTTGTCTCTATGGTTTGTTTCCTCTTCAAGTAGCCCTAGGCACAGACGGTGGAAAAGCACTTTCATTGAGAGGGGTTGCCAAGCTCTCAAGAAATTACGAGTTTCCGAAATACCAGCAAATATTTTTTCACCCAATCTTGATGATACGTGGTGGTAATGACAAGTCCACAAATCCCACTTGGCTCACCAAATTTTGTTCTTCTACGTTGAAGCGTTCGTTTACAGTAGCATTTTTAAATTTTAGGTTTCACTCTGTTCTCTCCTATATAGATAGATGAATTTGGAACTCTAAATCCAAGATCGTTTGTAGTAGCTCTTTGAAACTTGACACAAGAAAGGAGTTCTCAGTTTTGTCTCTATGGTTTGTTTCCTCTTCAAGTAGCCCTGGCACAGACTGTGGAAGAGCACTTTCATTGAGAGGGGTTGCCAAGCTTCTAAGAAATAACGAGTTTCCGAAATACCAGCAAATATTTTTTCTCCCAATCTTGATGATACTTGGTGGGAAGATCGGTACACAAATCCCACTTGGCTCACCAAATTTTGTTCTTCTAGGTTGAAGTGTTTGTCTACAGTAGCAGTTTTTATATTTAGGTTTCACTCTGTTCTCTCCCATATAGATAGATGAATTTGGAACTCTAAATCCAATATGGTTTGTAGTAGCTCTTTGAAACTTGACAAAATAAAGGAGTTCTCAGTTTTGTCTCTATGATTTGTTTCCGCTTCAAGTAGCCCTAAGTAGAGACTGTGGAAAAGCACTTTCATTGAGAGTGGTTGCCAAGCTTCCAAGAAAATACGAGTTTCCGAAATACCAGAAATATTTTTTCACCCAATCTTGATGATACGTGGTGGTAATGACAAGGCCACAAATATCACTTGGCTCATCAAATTTTGTTCTTCTAGGTTGAAGCGTTCTTTTACAGTAGCAGTTTTTATTTTTAGGTTTCACTCTTTTCTCTCGTATATAGATAGATGAATTTGGAACTTGAAATCCAACATGTTTTGTAGTGGCTCTTTGAAACTTGACAAATTAAAGGAGTTCTCAGTTTTGTCTCTATGGTTTGTTTCCTCATCAAGTAGCCTTAGGCACAGATGATGCAAAAGCACTTTCATTGAGAGGGGTTGCCAAGCTTCCAAGAAATTACCAGTTTCCGATATACCAGCAAATATATTTTCACCCAATCTTGATGATACTTCTTGGTAATGCTCGGTACACAAATCCCACTTGACTCACCAAATTTTGTTCTTCTAGGTTGATGCGTTCGTTTTCAGTAGCAGTTTTTATTTTTAGGTTTCACTCTGTTCTCTCGTGTATTGATAGATGAATTTGGAACTCTAAATCCAACATGGTTTGTAGTAGATTTTTGAAACATGACAAAATAAATGAGTTCTCAGTGTTGTCTCTATGGTTTGTTTTCTCTTCAAGTAGCCCTGGCACAGACTGTGGAAAAGCACTTTCATTGAGAGGGGTTGCTAAGCTTCCAAGAAATTACCAGTTTCCGAAATACCAGCAAATATTTTTTCACCCAATCTTGATGACACTTGGTGGTAATGATTGGTACACAAATCCCACTTGACCCACTAAATTTTGTTCTTCTAGGTTGATGCGTTCGTTTTCAGTAGCAGTTTTTATTTTTAGGTTTCACTCTGTTCTCTGCTATATAGATATATGAATTTGGCACTCTAAATGCAACATGGTTTGTAGTAGCTCTTTGAAACTTGACAAAATAAAGCAGTTCTCAGTTTTCTCTCTATGGTTTGTTTCCTCTTCAAGTTGCCCTGGCACAGACTGTGGAAGAGCACTTTCATTGAGAGGGGTTGGAAAGCTTCCAAGAAATTACCAGTTTCCGATGTACCAGCAAATATTTTTTCACCCAATCTTGATGATACTTCTTGGTAATGATCAATACACAAATCCCACTTGACTGACCAAATTTTGTTGCTCTAGGTTGATGTGTTCGTTTTCAGTAGCAGTTTTTATTTTTAGGTTTCACTCTGTTCTCTCCTGTATAGATAGATGAATTTGGAACTCTAAATTGAACATGGTTTGTAGCAGCTCTTTGAAACTTGACAAAATAAAGGAGTTCGCAGTTTTGTCTCTATGGTTTGTTTCCTCTTCAAGTACCTGGCACAGACTGTGGAAAAGCACTTTCATTGAGAGGGGTTGCTAAGCTTCCAAGAAATTACAAGTTTCCGAAATACCAGCAAATATTTTTTCACCCAATCTTGATGATACTTCGTGGTAATGATTGGTACACAAATCCCACTTGACTCACCAAATTTTGTTCTTCTAGGTTGATGCGTTCGTTTTCAGTAGCTGTTTTTATTTTTAGGTTTCACTCTGTTCTCTCCTATATAGATAGATGAATTTGGAACTCTAAATCCAACATGGTTTGTAGTAGCTCTTTGAAACTTGACAAAAGAAAGGAGTTCTCAGTTTTGTCTCTATGGTTTGTTTCCTCTTCAAGTAGCCCTGGCACAGACTGTGGAAGAGCACTTTCATTGAGAGGGGTTGCCAAGCTTCTAAGAAATAACGAGTTTCCGAAATACCAGCAAATATTTTTTCTCCCAATCTTGATGATACTTTGTGGTGAAGATCGGTACACAAATCCCACTTGGCTCACCAAATTTTGTTCTTCTAGGTTGAAGCGTTCGTCTACAGTAGCAGTTTTTATATTTACGTTTCACTCTTTTATCTCCCATATAGATAGACGAATTTGGCACTCTAAATCCAATATAGTTTGTAGTAGCTCTTTGAAACTTGACAAAATAAAGGAGTTCTCAGTTTTGTCTCAATGATTTGTTTCCGCTTCAAGTAGCCCTAAGCAGAGACTGTGGAAAAGCACTTTCATTGAGAGTGGTTGCCAAGCTTGCAAGAAATTACGAGTTTCCGAAATACCAGAAATATTTTTTCACCCAATCTTGATGATACGTGGTGGTAATGACAAGTCCACAAATCCCACTTGGCTCACCAAAGTTTGTTCTTCTAGGTTGAAGCGTTCGTTTACAGTAGCAGTTTTTATTTTTAGGTTTCACTCTGTTCTCTCTTATATAGATAGATGAATTTGGAACTCGAAATGCAACATGTTTTGTAGTGGCTCTTTGAAAGTGGACAAAATAAAGGAGTTCTCAGTTTTGTCTCTATGGTTTGTTTCCTCATCAAGTAGCCCTAGGCACAGATGGTGGAAAAGCACTTTCATTGTGAGGGGTTGCCAAGCTTCCAAGAAATTACGAGTTTCCGAAATACCAGCAAATGTTTTTTCACCCAAACTTGATGATACTTGGTGGTGAAGATCGGTACACAAATCCCACTTGGCTCACCAAATTTTGTTCTTCTAGGTTGAAGCGTTCGTTTACAGTAGCAGTTTTTATTTTTAGGTTTCACTCTGTTCTCTCCTATATAGATAGATGAATACGGAACTCTAAATCCAACATGGTTTGTAGTAGCTCTTTGAAACTTGACAAAATAAAGGAGTTCTCAGTTTTGTCTCTATGGTTTGTTTCCTCTTCAAGTAGCCCTGGCACAGACTGTGGAAGAGCACTTTCATTGAGAGGGGTTGCCAAGCTGCTAAGAAATAACGAGTTTCCGAAATACCAGCAAATATTTTTTCTCCCAATCTTGATGATACTTGGTGGTGAAGATCGGTACACAAATCCCACTTGGCTCACCAAATTTTGTTCTTCTAGGTTGAAGCGTTCGTCTAGAGTAGCAGTTTTTATATTTAGGTTTCACTCTGTTCTCTCTTATATAGATAGATGTATTTGGAACTCTAAATCCAATATGGTTTGTAGTAGCTCTTTGAAACTTGACAAAATAAAGGAGTTCTCAGTTTTGTCTCTATGATTTGTTTCCGCTTCATTTAGCCCTAAGCAGAGACTGTGGAAAAGCACTTTCATTGAGAGGGGTTGCCAAGCTTCCAAGAAATTACGAGTTTCCGAAATAACAGCAAATATTTTTTCACCCAATCTTGATGAACGTGGTGGTAATGACAAGTCCACAAATCCCACTTGGCTCACCAAATTTTGTTCTTCCAAGTTGATGCGTTCGTTTTCAGTAGCAGTTTTTATTTTTAGGTTTCACTCTGTTCTCTGCTATATAGATAGATGAAATTGGAACTCTAAATCCAACATGGTTTGTAGTGGCTCTTTGAAACTTGACAAAGTAAAGGAGTTCTCAGTTTTGTCTCTATGATTTGTTTCCGCCTCAAGTAACCCTAAGCAGTGACTGTGGAAAAGCACTTTCATTGAGAGGGGTTGCCAAGCTTCCAAGAAATTACGAGTTTTCGAAATACCAGCAAATATTTTTTCACCCAAACTTGATGATACGTGGTGGTAATGACAACTCCACACATCCCACTTGCCTCACCAAATTTTCTTTTTCTAGGTTGAAGCGTTCGTCTACTGTAGCAGTTTTTATATTTAGATTTCCCTCTTTTGTCTCCTATATAGATAGATAAATTTGGAACTCTAAATCCAACATGGTTTGCAGGAGCTCTTTGAAACTTGACAAAAGAAAGAAGTTCTCAGTTTTGTCTCTATGGTTTGTTTCCTCTTCAAGTAGCCCTAGGCACAGACGGTGTTAAAGCACTTTCATTGAGAGGGGTTGCCAAGCTTCTAAGAAATAACGAGTTTCCGAAATACCAGCAAATATTTTTTCTCCCAATCTTGATGATACTTGGTGGTGAAGATCAGTACTCAAATCCCACTTGGCTCACCAAATTTTGTTCTTCTAGGTTGAAGCGTTCTTCTACATTAGCAGTTTTTATGTTTTGGTTTCACTCTGTTCTCTCGTATATAGATAGATGAATTTGCAACTCGAAATCCAACATGTTTTGTAGTGGCTCTTTGAAACTTGACAAAATAAAGGAGTTCTCAGTTTTGTCTTTATGGTTTGTTTCCGCTTCAAATAGCCCTAGGCACAGATGGTGGAAAAGCACTTTCATTGAGAGGGGTTGCCAAGCTTCCAAGAAATTACCAGTTTCCGATATACCAGCAAATATTTTTTCACCCAATCTTGATGATACTTTTTGGTAATGATCGGTACACAAATCCCACTTGACTCACCAAATTTTGTTCTTCTAGGTTGATGTGTTTGTTTTCAGTAGCAGTTTTTATTTTTAGGTTTCACTCTGTTCTCTCCTGTATACATAGATGAATTGGGAACTCTAAATCCAACATGGTTTGTAGTAGCTCCTTGAAACTGGACAAAACAAAGGATTCTCCGTTTTGTCTCTATGGTTTGTTTCCTCTTCAAGTAGCCCTGGCACAGACTGTGGAAAAGCACTTTCATTGAGAGGGGTTGCTAAGCTTCCAAGAAATTATGAGTTTCCGAAATACCAGCAAATATTTTTTCACCCAATCTTGATGATACTTGGTGGTAATGATCGGTACACAAGTCGCACTTGACTCACCAAACTTTGTTCTTCTAAGTTGAA
This sequence comes from Callospermophilus lateralis, assembly GCF_048772815.1. NCBI lineage: Eukaryota > Metazoa > Chordata > Mammalia > Rodentia > Sciuridae > Callospermophilus > Callospermophilus lateralis. The sequence goes on from NW_027517983.1 coordinate 8,358, forward strand.
GCGTTCGTTTACAGTAGCAGTTTTTACTTTTAGGTTTCACTCTGTTCTCTCCTATATAGATAGATGAATTTGAAACTCTAAATCCAACATGGTTTGTAGTAGCTCTTTGAAACTAGAAAAAATAAAGGAGTTCTCAGTTTTGTCTCTATGATTAGTTTCCGCTTCAAGTAGCCTTAAGCAGAGACTGTGGAAAAGCACTTTCATTGAGAAGGGATCCTAAGCTTCCAAGAAATTACGATGTTTCCGAAATAGCAGGAAATATTTTTTCACCCAATCTTGATGATACTTCGTGGTAATGATCAGTACACAAATCCCACTTGGCTCACCAAATTTTGTTCATCTAGGTTGAAGCGTTCATCTACAGTAGCAGTTTTTATATTTAGGTTTCACTCTGTTCTCTCCTATATAGATAGATGAATTTCTAACTCTAAGTCCAACATTGTTTGTAGTAGCTCCTTGAAACTGGACAAAATAAAGGAGTTCTCAGTTTTGTCTCTATGGTTTGTTTCCTCTTCAAGTAGCCCTGGCAAAGACTGTGGAAAAGCACTTTCATTGAGAGGGGTTGCTAAGCTTCCAAGAAATTACAAGTTTCCGAAATACCAGCAAATATTTTTTCACCCAATCTTGATGATACTTGGTGGTAATGATCGGTACACAAGTCGCACTTGACTTACCAAACTTTGTTCGTCTAGGTTGATCCGTTAGTTTTCAGTAGCAGTTTTTATTTTTAGGTTTCACTCTGTTCTCTCCTGTATAGATAGATGAATTTGGAACTCTAAATCCAACATGGGTTGTAGTAGCTCTTTGAAACTTGACAAAATAAAGGAGTTCTCAGTTTTGTCTCTATGATTTGTTTCCACTTCAAGTAGCCCTAAGCAGAGACTCTGGAAAAGCACTTTCATTGAGAAGGGTTGTCAAGCTTCTAAGAAATAACGAGTTTCCGAAATACCAGCAAATATTTTTTCACCCAATCTTGATGATACTTGGTGGTAAGGACAAGTACACAAATCCCACTTGGCTCACCAAATTCTGTTCTTCTAGGTTGAAGCATTCGTCTACAGTAGCAGTTTTTATTCTTAGGTTTTACTCTGTTCTCTCCTATATAGATAGATGAATTTGGAACTCTAAAACCAACATGGTTTGTAGTAGCTCTTTGAAACTTGACAAAAGAAAGGAGTTCTCAGTTTCGTCTGTATGATTTGTTTCCACTTCACATAGCCCTAAGCAGAGACTGTGGAAAAGCACTTTCATTGAGAGGGGTTGCCAAGCTTCCAAGAAATTACCAGTTTCCGAAATACCAGCAAATATTTTTTCACCCAATCTTGATGATACGTGGTGGTAATGACAACTCCAAACATCCCACTTGGCTCACCAAATTTTGTTCTTCTAGGTTGAAGAGTTCGTTTACAGTAGCATTTTTTATTTTTAGGTTTCACTTTGTTCTCTCCTATGTAGATAGATGAATTTTTTAACTCTAAATCCAATATGGTTTGTAGTAGCTCTTTGAAACTTGACAAAATAAAGGAGTTCTCAGTTTTGTCTCTATGATTTGTTTCCGCTTCAAGTAGCCCTAAGCAGTGACTGTGGAAATGCACTTTTATTGAGAGGGGTTTCCAAGCTTCCAAGAAATTACGAGTTTCCGAAATACCAGCAAATACTTTTTCACCCAATCTTGATGATACGTGGTGGTAATGACAACTCCACACATCCCACTTGGCTCAATAAATTTTGTTATTCTAGGTTGAAGCGTTCATCTACAGTAGCAGTTTATATATTTAGGTTTCACTCTGTTCTCTCCTATATAGATAGATGAATTTGGAACTCTAAATCGTACATGGTTTGTAGTAGCTCTTTGAAACTTGACAAAAGAAAGGAGTTCTCAGTTTTGTCTCTATGGTTTGTTTCCTCTTCAATTAGCCCTAGGCACCAACGGTGGAAAAGCACTTTCATTGACAGAAATTGCCAAGCTTCTAAGAAATAACGAGTTTCCGAAATACCAGCAAATATTTCTTCACCCAATCCTGATGATTCTTGGAGGTAATGATCAGTACACAAATCCCACTTGGCTCACCAAATTTTGTTCTTCCAAGTTGATGCGTTCGTTTTCAGTAGCAGTTTTTAATTTTAGGTTTCACACTGTTCTCTGCCATATAGATAGATGAATTTGGAACTCTAAATCCAACATGGTTTGTAGTGGCTCTTTGAAACTTGACAAAATAAAGCAGTTCTCAGTTTTGTCTCTATGGTTTGTTTCCTCTTCAAGTAGCCCTAGGCACAGACGGTGGTAAAGCACTTTCATTGAGAGGGGTTGCCAAGATTTCAAGAAATTACGAGCTTCGAAATACCAGCAAATATTTTTTCCCCCAATCTTGATGATACGTGGTGGTAATGACAAGTCCACACATCCCACTTGGCTCACCAAATTTTGTTCTTCTAGGTTGAAGCGTTCGTTTACAGTAGCAGTTTTTATTTTTAGGTTTCACTCTGTTATCTCCTATATAGATAGATGAATTTTTTAACTCTAAATCCAACATGTTTTGTAGTAGCTCTTTGAAACTTGACAAAATAAAGGAGTTCTCAGTTTTGTCTCTATGATTTGTTTCCGCCTCAAGTAACCCTAAGCAGTGACTGTGGAAAAGCATTTTCATTGAGAGGGGTTGCCAAGCTTCCAAGAAATTATGAGTTTCCGAAATACCAGCAAATATTTTTTCACCCAATCTTCATGATACGTGGTGGTAATGACAACTCCACACATCCCACTTGGCTCACCAAACTTCGTTCTTCTAAGTTGAAGCGTTCGTTTACAGTAGCAGTTTTTACTTTTAGGTTTCACTCTGTTCTCTCCTATATAGACAGATGAATTTGGAACTCTAAATCCAACATGGTTTGTAGTAGCTCTTTGAAACTTGACAAAATAATCTAGTTCTCAGTTTTGTCTCCATGATTTGTTTCCGCTTCAAGTAGCCCTAAGCAGTGACTGTGGAAAAGCACTTTCATTGAGAGGGGTTGCCAAGCTTCCAAGAAATTACGAGTTTCCGAAATACCAGCAAATACTTTTTCACCCAATCTTGATGATACGTGGTGGTAATGACAACTCCACACATCCCACTTGGCTCACCAAATTTTGTTCTTCTAGGTTGAAGCGTTCGTTTACAGTAGCAGTTTTTATTTTAGGTTTCACTCTGTTCTCTCCTATATAGATAGATGAATTTGGAACTCTAAATCCAACATGGTTTGTAGTAGCTCTTTGAAACTTGACAAAAGAAAAGAGTTCTCAGTTTTGTCTCTATGATTTGTTTCCGCTTCAAGTAGCCTTAAGGAGAGACTGTGAGAAAGCACGTTCATTGATAGGGGTTGCCAAGCTTCCAAAAAATTATGATGTTTCCGAAATAGCAGCAAATATTTTCTCACCCAATCTTGATGATAGTTGGTGGTAATGATCAGAACACAAATCCCACTTGGCTCACCAAATTTTGTTCTTCTAGGTTGAAGTGTTCATCTACAGTAGAAGTTTATATATTTAGGTTTCACTCTGTTCTCTGCTATATAGGTAGATGAATTTGGAACTCTAAATCCATCATGGTTTGTAGTGGCTCTTTGAAACTTGATAAAATAAAGCAGTTCTCAGTTTTGTCTCTATGGTTTGTTTCCTCTTCAAGTAGCCCTAGGCACAGACGGTGGAAAAGCACTTTCATTGAGAGGGGTTGCCAAGCTTTCAAGAAATTACGAGTTTCTGAAATACCAGCAAATATTTTTTCACCCAATCTTGATGATACGTGGTGGTAATGACAAGTCCACAAATTCCACTTGGCTCACCAAATTTTGTTCTTCTACGTTGAAGCGTTCGTTTACAGTAGCATTTTTAACTTTTAGGTTTCACTCTGTTCTCTCCTATATAGATAGATGAATTTGGAACTCTAAATCCAAGATCGTTTGTAGTAGCTCTTTGAATCTTGACACAAGAAAGGAGTTCTCAGTTTTGTCTCTATGGTTTGTTTCCTCTTCAAGTAGCCCTGGCACAGACTGTGGAAGAGCACTTTCATTGAGAGGGGTTGCCAAGCTGCTAAGAAGTAACGAGTTTCCGAAATACCAGCAAATATTTTTTCTCCCAATCTTGATGATACTTGGTGGTGAAGATCGGTACACAAATCCCACTTGGCTCACCAAATTTTGTTCTTCTAGGTTGAAGCGTTCGTCTAGAGTATCAGTTTTTATATTTAGGTTTCACTCTGTTCTCTCTTATATAGATAGATGTATTTGGAACTCTAAATCCAATATGGTTTGTAGTAGCTCTTTGAAGCTTGACAAAATAAAGGAGTTCTCAGTTTTGTCTCTATGATTTGTTTCCGCTTCATTTAGCCCTAAGCAGAGACTGTGGAAAAGCACTTTCATTGAGAGGGGTTGCCAAGCTTCCAAGAAATTACGAGTTTCCGAAATAACAGCAAATATTTTTTCACCCAATCTTGATGATACGTGGTGGTAATGACAAGTCCACAAATCCCACTTGGCTCACCAAATTTTGTTCTTCCAAGTTGATGCGTTCGTTTTCAGTAGCAGTTTTTATTTTTAGGTTTCACTCTGTTCTCTGCTATATAGATAGATGAAATTGGAACTCTAAATCCAACATGGTTTGTAGTGGCTCTTTGAAACTTGACAAAGTAAAGGAGTTCTCAGTTTTGTCTCTATGATTTGTTTCCGCCTCAAGTAACCCTAAGCAGTGACTGTGGAAAAGCACTTTCATTGAGAGGGGTTGCCAAGCTTCCAAGAAATTACGAGTTTTCGAAATACCAGCAAATATTTTTTCACCCAAACTTGATGATACGTGGTGGTAATGACAACTCCACACATCCCACTTGGCTCACCAAATTTTCTTCTTCTAGGTTGAAGCGTTCGTCTACTGTAGCAGTTTTTATATTTAGATTTCCCTCTTTTGTCTCCTATATAGATAGATAAATTTTGAACTCTAAATCCAACATGGTTTGCAGGAGCTCTTTGAAACTTGACAAAAGAAAGAAGTTCTCAGTTTTGTCTCTATGGTTTGTTTCCTCTTCAAGTAGCCCTAGGCACAGACGGTGTTAAAGCACTTTCATTGAGAGGGGTTGCCAAGCTTCTAAGAAATAACGAGTTTCCGAAATACCAGCAAATATTTTTTCTCCCAATCTTGATGATACTTGGTGGTGAAGATCAGTACTCAAATCCCACTTGGCTCACCAAATTTTGTTCTTCTAGGTTGAAGCGTTCTTCTACATTAGCAGTTTTTATGTTTTGGTTTCACTCTGTTCTCTCGTATATAGATAGATGAATTTGCAAGTCGAAATCCAACATGTTTTGTAGTGGCTCTTTGAAACTTGACAAAATAAAGGAGTTCTCAGTTTTGTCTTTATGGTTTGTTTCCGCTTCAAATAGCCCTAGGCACAGATGGTGGAAAAGCACTTTCATTGAGAGGGGTTGCCAAGCTTCCAAGAAATTACCAGTTTCCGATATACCAGCAAATATTTTTTCACCCAATCTTGATGATACTTCTTGGTAATGATCGGTACACAAATCCCACTTGACTCACCAAATTTTGTTCTTCTAGGTTGATGTGTTTGTTTTCAGTAGCAGTTTTTATTTTTAGGTTTCACTCTGTTCTCTCCTGTATACATAGATGAATTGGGAACTCTAAATCCAACATGGTTTGTAGTAGCTCCTTGAAACTGGACAAAACAAAGGATTCTTCGTTTTGTCTCTATGGTTTGTTTCCTCTTCAAGTAGCCCTGGCACAGACTGTGGAAAAGCACTTTCATTGAGAGGGGTTGCTAAGCTTCCAAGAAATTATGAGTTTCCGAAATACCAGCAAATATTTTTTCACCCAATCTTGATGATACTTGGTGGTAATGATCGGTACACAAGTCGCACTTGACTCACCAAACTTTGTTCTTCTAAGTTGAAGCGTTCGTTTACAGTAGCAGTTTTTACTTTTAGGTTTCACTCTGTTCTCTCCTATATAGATAGATGAATTTGAAACTCTAAATCCAACATGGTTTGTAGTAGCTCTTTGAAACTAGAAAAAATAAAGGAGTTCTCAGTTTTGTCTCTATGATTAGTTTCCGCTTCAAGTAGCCTTAAGCAGAGACTGTGGAAAACCACTTTCATTGAGAAGGGATCCCAAGCTTCCAAGAAATTACGATGTTTCCGAAATAGCAGGAAATATTTTTTCACCCAATCTTCATGATACTTCGTGGTAATGATCAGTACACAAATCCCACTTGGCTCACCAAATTTTGTTCATCTAGGTTGAAGCGTTCATCTACAGTAGCAGTTTTTATATTTAGGTTTCACTCTGTTCTCTCCTATATAGATAGATGAATTTTCTAACTCTAAGTCCAACATTGTTTGTAGTAGCTCCTTGAAACTGGACAAAATAAAGGAGTTCTCAGTTTTGTCTCTATGGTTTGTTTCCTCTTCAAGTAGCCCTGGCAAGACTGTGGAAAAGCACTTTCATTGAGAGGGGTTGCCAAGCTTCCAAGAAATTACAAGTTTCCGAAATACCAGCAAATATTTTTCACCCAATCTTGATGATACTTGGTGGTACTGATCGGTACACAAGTCGCACTTGACTCACCAAACTTTGTTCGTCTAGGTTGATCCGTTCGTTTTCAGTAGCAGTTTTTATTTTAAGTTTCACTCTGTTCTCTCCTGTATAGATAGATGAATTTGGAACTCTAATCCAACATGGGTTGTAGTAGCTCATTGAAACTTGACAAAATAAAGGAGTTCTCATTTTTGTCTCTATGATTTGTTTCCACTTCAAGTAGTCCTAAGCAGAGACTCTGGAAAAGCACTTTCATTGAGAAGGGTTGTCAAGCTTCTAAGAAATAACGAGTTCCGAAATACCAGCAAATATTTTTTCACCCAATCTTGATGATACTTGGTGGTAAGGACAAGTACACAAATCCCACTTGGCTCACCAAATTCTGTTCTTCTAGGTTGAAGCATTCGTCTACAGTAGCAGTTTTTATTCTTAGGTTTTACTCTGTTCTCTCCTATATAGATAGATGAATTTGGAACTCTAAACCAACATGGTTTGTAGTAGCTCTTTGAAACTTGACAAAATAAAGGAGTTCTCAGTTTCGTCTGTATGATTTGTTTCCACTTCACATAGCCCTAAGCAGAGACTGTGGAAAAGCACTTTCATTGAGAGGGGTTGCCAAGCTTCCAAGAAATTACCAGTTTCCGAAATACCAGCAAATATTTTTTCACCCAATCTTGATGATACGTGGTGGTAATGACAACTCCAAACATCCACTTGGCTCACCAAATTTGTTCTTCTAGGTTGAAGAGTTCGTTTACAGTAGCAGTTTTTATTTTTAGGTTTCACTTTGTTCTCTCCTATGTAGATAGATGAATTTTTTAACTCTAATCCAACATGGTTTGTAGTAGCTCTTTGAAACTTGACAAAATAAAGGAGTTCTCAGTTTTGTCTCTATGATTTGTTTCCGCTTCAAGTAGCCCTAAGCAGTGACTGTGGAAATGCACTTTCATTGAGAGGGGTTGCCAAGCTTCCAAGAAATTACGAGTTTCCGAAATACCAGCAAATACTTTTTTCACCCAATCTTGATGATACGTGGTGGTAATGACAACTCCACACATCCCACTTGGCTCAATAAATTTTGTTATTCTAGGTTGAAGCGTTCATCTACAGTAGCAGTTCATATATTTAGGTTTCACTCTGTTCTCTCCTATATACATAGATGAATTTGGAACTCTAAATCCTACATGGTTTGTAGTAGCTCTTTGAAACTTGACAAAAGAAAGGAGTTCTCAGTTTTGTCTCTATGGTTTGTTTCCTCTTCAATTAGCCCTAGGCACCAACGGTGGAAAAGCACTTTCATTGACAGAAATTGCCAAGCTTCTAAGAAATAACGAGTTTCCGAAATACCAGCAAATATTTCTTCACCCAATCTTGATGATTCTTGGAGGTAATGATCAGTACACAAATCCCACTTGGCTCACCAAATTTTGTTCTTCCAAGTTGATGCGTTCGTTTTCAGTAGCAGTTTTTAATTTTAGGTTTCACACTGTTCTCTGCCATATAGATAGATGAATTTGGAACTCTAAATCCAACATGGTTTGTAGTGGCTCTTTGAAACTTGACAAAATAAAGCAGTTCTCAGTTTTGTCTCTATGGTTTGTTTCCTCTTCAAGTAGCCCTAGGCACAGACGGTGGTAAAGCACCTTCATTGAGAGGGGTTGCCAAGCTTTCAAGAAATTACGAGCTTCGAAATACCAGCAAATATTTTTTCCCCCAATCTTGATGATACGTGGTGGTAATGACAAGTCCACACATCCCACTTGGCTCACCAAATTTTGTTCTTCTAGGTTGAAGCGTTCGTTTACAGTAGCAGTTTTTATTTTTAGGTTTCACTCTGTTATCTCCTATATAGATAGATGAATTTTTTAACTCTAAATCCAACATGTTTTGTAGTAGCTCTTTGAAACTTGACAAAATAAAGGAGTTCTCAGTTTTGTCTCTATGATTTGTTTCCGCCTCAAGTAACCCTAAGCAGTGACTGTGGAAAAGCATTTTCATTGAGAGGGGTTGCCAAGCTTCCAAGAAATTATGAGTTTCCGAAATACCAGCAAATATTTTTTCACCCAATCTTCATGATACGTGGTGGTAATGACAACTCCACACATCCCACTTGGCTCACCAAATTTTCTTCTTGTAGGTTGAAGCGTTCGTTTACAGTAGCAGTTTTAATTTTTAGGTTTCACTCTGTTCTCTCCTTTATAGATAGATGAATTTGGAACACTAAATCCAACATGGTTTGTAGTAGCTCTTTGAAACTTGACAAAATAAAGGAGTTCTCAGTTTTGTCTCTATGATTTGTTTCCGCTTCAAGTAGCCCTAAGCAGTGACTGTGGAAAAGCACTTTCATTGAGAGGGGTTGCCAAGCTTCCAAGAAATTACCAGTTTCCGAAATACCAGCAAATATTTTTTCACCCAATCTTGATGATACTTGGTGGTAATGTTCGGTACACAAGTCGCACTTGACTCACCAAACTTTGTTCTTCTAAGTTGAAGCGTTCGTTTACAGTAGCAGTTTTTACTTTTAGGTTTCACTCTGTTCTCTCCTATATAGACAGATGAATTTGGAACTCTAAATACAACATGGTTTGTAGTAGCTCTTTGAAACTTGACAAAATAATCTAGTTCTCAGTTTTGTCTCCATGATTTGTTTCCGCTTCAAGTAGCCCTAAGCAGTGACTGTGGAAAAGCACTTTCATTGAGAGGGGTTGCCAAGCTTCCAAGAAATTACGAGTTTCCGAAATACCAGCAAATACTTTTTCACCCAATCTTGATGATACGTGGTGGTAATGACAACTCCACACATCCCACTTGGCTCACCAAATTTTGTTCTTCTAGGTTGAAGCGTTCGTTTACAGTAGCAGTTTTTATTTTTAGGTTTCACTCTGTTCTCTCCTATATAGATAGATGAATTTGGAACTCTAAATCCAACATGGTTTGTAGTAGCTCTTTGAAACTTGACAAAAGAAAAGAGTTCTCAGTTTTGTCTCTATGATTTGTTTCCGCTTCAAGTAGCCTTAAAAAGAGACTGTGAGAAAGCACGTTCATTGATAGGGGTTGCCAAGCTTCCAAAAAATTATGATGTTTCCGAAATAGCAGCAAATATTTTCTCACCCAATCTTGATGATAGTTGGTGGTAATGATCAGAACACAAATCCCACTTGGCTCACCAAATTTTGTTCTTCTAGGTTGAAGTGTTCATCTACAGTAGAAGTTTATATATTTAGGTTTCACTCTGTTCTCTGCTATATAGGTAGATGAATTTGGAACTCTAAATCCATCATGGTTTGTAGTGGCTCTTTGAAACTTGATAAAATAAAGCAGTTCTCAGTTTTGTCTCTATGGTTTGTTTCCTCTTCAAGTAGCCCTAGGCACAGACGGTGGAAAAGCACTTTCATTGAGAGGGGTTGCCAAGCTCTCAAGAAATTACGAGTTTCCGAAATACCAGCAAATATTTTTTCACCCAATCTTGATGATACGTGGTGGTAATGACAAGTCCACAAATCCCACTTGGCTCACCAAATTTTGTTCTTCTACGTTGAAGCGTTCGTTTACAGTAGCATTTTTAACTTTTAGGTTTCACTCTGTTCTCTCCTATATAGATAGATGAATTTGGAACTCTAAATCCAAGATCGTTTGTAGTAGCTCTTTGAAACTTGACACAAGAAAGGAGTTCTCAGTTTTGTCTCTATGGTTTGTTTCCTCTTCAAGTAGCCCTGGCACAGACTGTGGAAGAGCACTTTCATTGAGAGGGGTTGCCAAGCTTCTAAGAAATAACGAGTTTCCGAAATACCAGCAAATATTTTTTCTCCCAATCTTGATGATAATTGGTGGGGAAGATCGGTACACAAATCCCACTTGGCTCACCAAATTTTGTTCTTCTAGGTTGAAGTGTTTGTCTACAGTAGCAGTTTTTATATTTAGGTTTCACTCTGTTCTCTCCCATATAGATAGATGAATTTGGAACTCTAAATCCAATATGGTTTGTAGTAGCTCTTTGAAACTTGACAAAATAAAGGAGTTCTCAGTTTTGTCTCTATGATTTGTTTCCGCTTCAAGTAGCCCTAACTAGAGACTGTGGAAAAGCACTTTCATTGAGAGTGGTTGCCAAGCTTCCAAGAAAATACGAGTTTCCGAAATACCAGAAATATTTTTTCACCCAATCTTGATGATACGTGGTGGTAATGACAAGGCCACAAATATCACTTGGCTCATCAAATTTTGTTCTTCTAGGTTGAAGCGTTCGTTTACAGTAGCAGTTTTTATTTTTAGGTTTCACTCTTTTCTCTCGTATATAGATAGATGAATTTGGAACTTGAAATCCAACATGTTTTGTAGTGGCTCTTTGAAACTTGACAAATTAAAGGAGTTCTCAGTTTTGTCTCTATGGTTTGTTTCCTCATCAAGTAGCCTTAGGCACAGATGATGGAAAAGCACTTTCATTGAGAGGGGTTGCCAAGCTTCCAAGAAATTACCAGTTTCCGATATACCAGCAAATATATTTTCACCCAATCTTGATGATACTTCTTGGTAATGCTCGGTACACAAATCCCACTTGACTCACCAAATTTTGTTCTTCTAGGTTGATGCGTTCGTTTTCAGTAGCAGTTTTTATTTTTAGGTTTCACTCTGTTCTCTCCTGTATACATAGATGAATTGGGAACTCTAAATCCAACATGGTTTGTAGTAGATTTTTGAAACATGACAAAATAAATGAGTTCTCAGTGTTGTCTCTATGGTTTGTTTTCTCTTCAAGTAGCCCTGGCACAGACTGTGGAAAAGCACTTTCATTGAGAGGGGTTGCTAAGCTTCCAAGAAATTACCAGTTTCCGAAATACCAGCAAATATTTTTTCACCCAATCTTGATGACACTTGGTGGTAATGATTGGTACACAAATCCCACTTGACCCACTAAATTTTGTTCTTCTAGGTTGATGCGTTCGTTTTCAGTAGCAGTTTTTATTTTTAGGTTTCACTCTGTTCTCTGCTATATAGATATATGAATTTGGCACTCTAAATGCAACATGGTTTGTAGTAGCTCTTTGAAACTTGACAAAATAAAGCAGTTCTCAGTTTTCTCTCTATGGTTTGTTTCCTCTTCAAGTTGCCTTGGAACAGACTGTGGAAGAGCACTTTCATTGAGAGGGGTTGGAAAGCTTCCAAGAAATTACCAGTTTCCGATGTACCAGCAAATATTTTTTCACCCAATCTTGATGATACTTCTTGGTAATGATCAATACACAAATCCCACTTGACTGACCAAATTTTGTTGCTCTAGGTTGATGTGTTCGTTTTCAGTAGCAGTTTTTATTTTTAGGTTTCACTCTGTTCTCTCCTGTATAGATAGATGAATTTGGAACTCTAAATTGAACATGGTTTGTAGCAGCTCTTTGAAACTTGACAAAATAAAGGAGTTCGCAGTTTTGTCTCTATGGTTTGTTTCCTCTTCAAGTACCTGGCACAGACTGTGGAAAAGCACTTTCATTGAGAGGGGTTGCTAAGCTTCCAAGAAATTACAAGTTTCCGAAATACCAGCAAATATTTTTTCACCCAATCTTGATGATACTTCGTGGTAATGATTGGTACACAAATCCCACTTGACTCACCAAATTTTGTTCTTCTAGGTTGATGCGTTCGTTTTCAGTAGCTGTTTTTATTTTTAGGTTTCACTCTGTTCTCTCCTATATAGATAGATGAATTTGGAACTCTAAATCCAACATGGTTTGTAGTAGCTCTTTGAAACTTGACAAAAGAAAGGAGTTCTCAGTTTTGTCTCTATGGTTTGTTTCCTCTTCAAGTAGCCCTGGCACAGACTGTGGAAGAGCACTTTCATTGAGAGGGGTTGCCAAGCTTCTAAGAAATAACGAGTTTCCGAAATACCAGCAAATATTTTTTCTCCCAATCTTGATGATACTTTGTGGTGAAGATCGGTACACAAATCCCACTTGGCTCACCAAATTTTGTTCTTCTAGGTTGAAGCGTTCGTCTACAGTAGCAGTTTTTATATTTACGTTTCACTCTTTTATCTCCCATATAGATAGACGAATTTGGCACTCTAAATCCAATATAGTTTGTAGTAGCTCTTTGAAACTTGACAAAATAAAGGAGTTCTCAGTTTTGTCTCAATGATTTGTTTCCGCTTCAAGTAGCCCTAAGCAGAGACTGTGGAAAAGCACTTTCATTGAGAGTGGTTGCCAAGCTTGCAAGAAATTAAGAGTTTCCGAAATACCAGAAATATTTTTTCACCCAATCTTGATGATACGTGGTGGTAATGACAAGTCCACAAATCCCACTTGGCTCACCAAAGTTTGTTCTTCTAGGTTGAAGCGTTCGTTTACAGTAGCAGTTTTTATTTTTAGGTTTCACTCTGTTCTCTCTTACATAGATAGATGAATTTGGAACTCGAAATGCAACATGTTTTGTAGTGGCTCTTTGAAAGTGGACAAAATAAAGGAGTTCTCAGTTTTGTCTCTATGGTTTGTTTCCTCATCAAGTAGCCCTAGGCACAGATGGTGGAAAAGCACTTTCATTGTGAGGGGTTGCCAAGCTTCCAAGAAATTACGAGTTTCCGAAATACCAGCAAATATTTTTTCACCCAATCTTGATGATACTTGGTGGTAAGGACAAGTACACAAATCCCACTTGGCTCACCGAATTTTGTTCTTCTAGTTTGAAGCATTCGTCTAAAATAGCAGTTTTTATTTTTAGGTTTTACTCTGTTCTCTCCCATATAGATAGATGAATTTGGAACTCTAAATCCAACATGGTTTGTAGTAGCTCTTTGAAACTTGACAAAGTAAAGGAGTTCTCAGTTTTGTCTCTATGATTTGTTTCCGCTTCATGTAGACCTACGGAGAGACTGTGGAAAAGCACTTTCATTGAAAGAGGTTGCCAAGCTTCCAAGAAATTACGAGTTTCCGAAATACCAGCAAATGTTTTTTCACCCAAACTTGATGATACTTGGTGGTGAAGATCGGTACACAAATCCCACTTGGCTCACCAAATTTTGTTCTTCTAGGTTTAAGCGTTCGTTTACAGTAGCAGTTTTTATTTTTAGGTTTCACTCTGTTCTCTCCTATATAGATAGATGAATACGGAACTCTAAATCCAACATGGTTTGTAGTAGCTCTTTGAAACTTGACAAAATAAAGGAGTTCTCAGTTTTGTCTCTATGATTTGTTTCCGCTTCAAGTAGCCTTAAGCAGAGACTATGGAAAAGCACTTTCATTGAGAGGGGCTGCCAAGCTTCCAAGAAATAACGATGTTTCCGAAATAGCTCAAATATTTTTTCACCCAATCTTGATGATACTTGGTGGTAATGATCAGTACACACATCCCACTTGGCTCAAAAATTTTGTTCTTCTAGGTTGAAGCGTTCATCTACATTAGCAGTTTTTATATTTAGGTTTCACTCTGTTCTCTCCTATATAGATAGATGAATACGGAACTCTAAATCCAACATGATTTGTAGTAGCTCTTTGAAACTTGACAAAAGAAAGGAGTTCTCAGTTTTGTCTCTATGGTTTGTTTCCTCTTCAATTAGCCCTAGGCACCGACGGTGGAAAAGCACTTTCCTTGAGAGGGGTTGCCAAGCTTCCAAGAAATTACCAGTTTCCGAAATACCAGCAAATATTTTTTCACCCAATGTTGATGATACTTGGTGGTAATGATCAGTACACAAATACCACTTGGCTCACCAAATTTTGTTCTTCTAGGCTGAAGCGTTCTTCTACAGTAGCAGTTTATATGTTTAGGTTTCACTCTGTTCTCTCGTATATAGATAGATGAATTTGGAATTCTAAATCCAACATGGTTTGTAGTGGCGCTTTGAAACTTGACAAAATAAAGGAGTTCTCAGTTTTGTCTCTATAGTTTGTTTCCTCTTCAAGTAGCCCTAGGCACAGACGGTGCTAAAGCACTTTCATTGAGAGGGGTTGACAAGCTTCCAAGAAATTACCAGTTTCCGAAATACCAGCAAATATTTTTTCACCCAATCTTGATGATACTTGGTGGTAATGATCAGTACACAAATCCCACTTGGCTCACCAAATTTTGTTCTTCTAGGTGGAAGCGTTCTTCTAGAGTAGCAGTTTTTATGTTTAGGTTTCACTCTGATCTCTCGTATATAGATAGATGAATTTGGAACTCTAAATCCAACATGGTTTGTAGTGTCTCTTTGAAACCTGACAAAATAAAGGAGTTCTCAGTTTTCTCTCTATGTTTTGTTTCCTCTTCAACTAGACCTAGGCACCGACGGTGGAAAAGCACTTTCATTGGGAGGGATGGCCAAGCTTCCAAGAAATTACGAGTTTCGGAAATACCAGCAAATATTTTTTCACCCAATCTTGATGATACTTGGTGGTAATCATCGGTACACAATCCCACTTGACTCACCAAATTTTGTTCTTCTAGTTTGAAGCATTCATTTACAGTAGCAATTTTTATTTTTAGGTTTCACTCTGTTCTTGCCTAAATACATAGATGAATTTGGAACTCTAAATCCAACATGGTTTGTAGTAGCTCTTTGAAACTTGACAAAATAAAGGAGTTCTCAGTTTTCTCTCTATGGTTTGATTCCTCTTCATGTAGCCCTGGCAGAGACTGTGGAAGAGAACTTTCATTGAGAGGGGTTGCCAAGCTTCTAAGAAATAACGAGTTTCCGAAATACCAGCAAATATTTGTTCACCCAATCTTGATGATACTTGGTGGTAAGGACAAGTCCACAAATCCCACTTGGCTCACCAAATTTTGTTCTTCTAGGTTGAAGCGCTCGTTTACAGCAGCAGTTTATATGTTTAGGTTTCACTCTGTTCTCTCGTATATAGATAGATGAATTTGGAATTCTAAATCCAACATGGTTTGTAGTGGCGCTTTGAAACTTGACAAAATAAAGGAGTTCTCAGTTTTGTCTCTATGGTTTGTTTCCTCTTCAAGTAGCCCTAGGCACAGACGGTGCTAAAGCACTTTCATTGAGAGGGGTTGCCAAGCTTCCAAGAAATTACCAGTTTCCGAAATACCAGCAAATATTTTTTCACCCAATCTTGATGATATTTGGTGGTAATCATCGGTACACTAATCCCACTTGGCTCAAAAATTTTGTTCTTCTAGATTGAAGCATTCATTTACAGTAGCAGTTTTTATTTTTAGGTTTCACTCTGTTCTCTCCTAAATACATAGATGAATTTGGAACTCTAAATCCAACATGGTTTGTAGTAGCTCTTTGAAACTTGACAAAATAAAGGAGTTCTCAGTTTTCCCTCTATGGTTTGATTCCTCTTCATGTAGCCCTGGCAGAGACTGTGGAAGAGAACTTTCATTGAGAGGGGTTGCCAAGCTTCTAAGAAATAACGAGTTTCCGAAATACCAGCAAATATTTGTTCACCCAATCTTGATGATACTTGGTGATAAGGACAAGTACACAAATCCCACTTGGCTCGCAAATTTCTGTTCCTCTCGCTTGACGCATTCGTCTACAGTAGCAGTTTTTATTTTTAGGTTTTACCCTGTTCTCTTCTATATAGATACATGAATATGAAACTCTAAATCCAACATGGTTTGTAGTAGCTCTTTGAAACTTGACAAAATAAAGGAGTTCTCAGTTTTGTCTCTATGGTTTGTTTTTTCTTCAAGTAGCCCTAGGCACAGATGTTGGAAAAGCACTTTCATTGAGAGGGATTGCCAAGCTTCCAAGAAATTATGATGTTTCTGAAATAGCAGCAAATATTATTTCACCCTATCTTGATGATACTTGGTGGTAATGATCAGTACACACATCCCACTTGGCACAAAAATTTTGTTCTTCTAGATTGAAGCGTTCGTCTACAGTAGCAGTTTTTATTTTTAGGTTTCACTCTGTTCTCTCCTATATAGATAGATGAATTTGGAACTCTAAATACAACATGGTTTGTAGTAGCTCTTTGAAACTTGACAAAATAAAGGAGCTCTCAGTTTTGTTTCTATGGTTTGTTTCCTCTTCAAGTAGTCCTAGGCACAGACTTTGGAAAAGCACTTTCACTGAGTGGGGTATCCAAGCTTCTAAGAAATAATGAGTTTCCGAAATACCAGCAAATAATTTTTCTCACAATCTTGATGACACTTGGTGATAATGATCAGTACACAAATCCCACTTGGCTCACCAAATTTTGTTCATCTAGGTTGAAATGTTCGTCTACAGTAGCAGTTTTTATATTTAGGTTTCATTCTGTACTCTCCTATATTGATAGATGAATTTGGAACTCTAAATCCAATATGGTTTGTAGTAGCTCTTTGAAACTTGAAAAAATAAAGGAGTTCTCAGTTTTGTTTCTATGATTTGTTTCCGCTTCAAGTAGCCCTAAGCAGAGACTGTGGAAAAGCACTTTCATTGAGAGGGGTTGCCAAGCTTCCAAGTAATTACGAGTTTCCAAAATACCAGCAAATATTTTTTCACCCAATCTTGATGATACGTGGTGGTAATGACATGTCCACAAATCCCAATTGGCTCAACAAATTTTGTTCTTCTAGGTTGAAGCGTTCGTTTACAGTAGCAGTTTTTATTTTAGGTTTCACTCTGTTTTCTTGTATATAGATAGATGAATTTGGAATTCGAAATCCAACATGTTTTGTAGTGGCTCGTTGAAACTTGATAAAATAAAGGAGTTCTCAGTTTTGTCTCTATGGTTTGTTTCCTCTTCAAGTAGCCCTAGGCACAGATGGTGGAAATGCACTTTCATTGAGAGGGGTTGCCAAGCTTCCAAGAAATTACCAGTTTCCGATATACAAGCAAATATTTTTTCACCCAATCTTGATGATACTTGATGGTAATGATGGGTACACAAATCCAACTTGACTGACCAAATTTTGTTCTTCTAGGTTGAAGCGTTCGTTTTCAGTAGCAGTTTTTATTTTTAGGTTTCACTCTGTTCTCTCCTATATAGATAGATGAATTTGGAACTCTAAATCCAACATGGTTTGTAGTAGCTATTTGAAACTTGACAAAATAAGGGAGTTCTCAGTTTAGTCTCTATGATTTGTTTCCGTTTCAAGTAGCCCTAAGCAGAGACTGTGGAAAAGCACTTTCATTGAGAGGGGTTGCCAAGCTTCTAAGAAATAACGATTTTCCGAATTACCAGCAAATATTTTTTCACCCAATCTTGATGATACTTGGTGGTGAAGATCGGTACACAAATCCCACTTGGCTCACCAAATATTGTTCTTCTAGTTTGAAGCGTTCGTGTACAGTAGCCGTTTTTATATTTAGGTTTCACTCTGTTCTCTCCTATATAGATAGATGAATTTGGAACTCTAAATCCAATATGGTTTGTAGTAGCTCTTTGAAACTTGACAAAATAAAGGAGTTCTCAGTTTTGTCTCTATGATTTGTTTCTGCTTCAAGTAGCCCTAAGTAGAGACTGTTGAAAAGCACTTTCATTGAGAGGGGTTGCCAAGCTTCCAAGAAATTACGAGTTTCCGAAATACCAGCAAATATTTTTTCACCCAATATTGATGATACGAGGTGGTAATGACAAGTCCACAAATCCCACTTCTCTCAAAAAATTTTGTTCTTCTATGTTGAAGCGCTCGTTTGCAGTAGCAGTATTTATTTTTAGGTTTCACTCTGTTCTCTCCTATATAGATAGATGAATTTTTAACTCTAAATCCAACATTGTCTGTAGTAGCTCTTTGAACTTTGACAAAATAAAGGAGTTCTCAGTCTTGTCTCTATGATTTGTTTCCGCGTCAAGTATTCCTAAGCAGAGACTGTGGAAAAGCACTTTCATTGAGAGGGGTTGCCAAGCTTCCAAGAAATTACGAGTTTCCGAAATACCAGCAAATATTTTTTCACCCAATATTGATGATACGTGGTGGTAATGACAAGTCCACAAATCCCACTTGGCTCACCAAATTTTGTTCTTCTAGGTTGAAGCGTTCGTTTACAGTAGCAGTTTTTATTTTTAGGTTTCCTTCTGTTCTCTCGTATATAGATAGATGAATTTGGAACTCGAAATCCAACATGTTTTGTAGTGGCTCTTTGAAACTTGACAAAAAATAGGAGCTCTCAGTTTTTTCTCTATGGTTTGTTTTCTCTTCAAGTAGCCCTAGGCACAGATGATGGAAAAGCACTTTCATTGAGAGGGGTTGCCAAGCTTCCAAGAAATTACCAGTTTCCGATATAACAGCAAATATTTTTCACCCAATCTTGATGATACTTGGTGGTAATGATCGGTACACAAATCCCACTTGACTCACCAAATTTTGTTCTTTGTTGTTGCGTTCGTTTTAGTAGCAGTTTTTATTTTTAGGTTTCACTCTGTTCTTTCCTATATAGATAGATGAATTTGGAACTCTAAATCCAACATGGTTTGTAGTAGCTCTTTGAAACTTGACAAAATAAAGGAGTTCTCAGTTTCCTCTCTATGGTTTGTTTCCTCTTCAAGAAGCCCTGGCACAGACTTTGGAAGAGCACTTTCATTGAGAGGGGTTGCCAAGCTTCTAAGAAATAACGAGCTTCCGAAATACCAGCAAATATTTTTTCACCTAATCTTGATGATTCTTGGTGGTGAAGATCGGTACATAATCCCACTTGGCTCACCAAATTTTGTTCTTCTAGGTTGAAGCGTTCGTGTACAGTAGCAGTTTTTATATTTAGGTTTCACTCTGTTCTCTAGTATATAGATAGATGAATTTGGAACTCTAAATCCAATATGGTTTGTAGTAGCTCTTTGAAACTTGACAAAATAAAGGAGTTCTCACTTTTGTCTCTATGATTTGTTTCCGCTTCAAGTAGCCCTAAGCAGAGACTGTGGAAAAGCACTTTAATTGAGAGGGGTCGCCAAGCTTCCATGAAATAACGAGTTTCCGAAATACCAGCAAATATTTTTTCACCCAATCTTGATGATATGGGGTGGTAATGACAAGTCCACACATCCCACTTGGCTCACCAAATTTTGTTCTTCTAGGTTGAAGCGTTCATCTACAGTAGAAGTTTATATATTTAGGTTTCACTCTGTTCTCTGCTATATAGGTAGATGAATTTGGAACTCTAAATCCAACATGATTTGTAGTAGCTCTTTGAAACTTGACAACATAAAGGAGTTCTCAGTTTTGTCTCCATGGTTTGTTTCCTTTTCAAGTACCCCTGGCACAGACTGTGGAAAAGCACTTTCAATGAGAGGGGTTGCCAAGCTTCTAAGAAATAACGAGTTTCCGAAATACCAGCAAATATTTTTTCACCCAATCTTGATGATACTTGGTGGTAAGGACAAGTACAAAAATCCCACTTGGCTCACCAAATTCTGTTCTTCTAGGATGAAGCATTCGTCTACAGTAGCAGTTTTTATTCTTACGTTTTACTCTGTTCTCTCCTATATAGATAGATGAATTTGGAACTCTAAAACCAACATGGTTTGTAGTAGCTCTTTGAAACTTGACAAAATAAAGGAGTTTTCAGTTTTTTCTCTATGATTTGTTTCCGCATCACATAGCCCTAAGCAGAGACAGTGGAAAAGCACTTTCCTTGAGAGGGGTTGCCAAGCTTCCAAGAAAATACCAGTTTCCAAAATACCAGCAAATATTTTTTCACCCACTCTTGATGATACTTGGTGGTAATGACAGGTACACAAATCCCACCTGGCTCACCAAATTTTGTTCTTCTAGGTTGAAGCATTCGTCTACAGTAGCAGTTTTTATTCTTAGGTTTCACTCTGTTCTCTCCTATATAGATAGATGAATTTGGAACTCTAAATCCAATATGGTTTTTAGTAGCTCTTTGAAACTTGACAAAATAAAGGAGTTCTCAGTTTTTTCTCTATGATTTTTTTCCGTTTCAAGTAGCCCTAAGCAGAGACTGTGGAAAAG
The DNA here is from genome assembly GCF_048772815.1 of Callospermophilus lateralis. NCBI lineage: Eukaryota > Metazoa > Chordata > Mammalia > Rodentia > Sciuridae > Callospermophilus > Callospermophilus lateralis. The sequence goes on from NW_027517983.1 coordinate 28,765, forward strand.
CACTTTCATTGAGAGGGGTTGCCAAGCTTCCAAGAAATTACGAGTTTCCAAAATACCAGCAAATATTTTTTCACCCAATCTTGATGATACGTGGTGGTGAAGATCGGTACACAAATCCCACTTGGCTCACCAAATTTTGTTTTTCTAGGTTGATTCGTTAATCTACAGTAGCAGTTTTTATATTTAGGTTTCACTCTGTTCTCTCCTATATAGATAGATGAATTTGGAACTCTAAATCCAATATGATTTGTAGTAGGTCTTTGATGCTTGACAAAATAAAGGAGTTCTCAGTTTTTTCTCTATGATTTGTTTCCGTTTCAAGTAGCCCTAAGCAGAGACTGTGGAAAAGCACTTTCATTGAGAGGGGTTGCCAAGCTTCCAAGAAATTACGAGTTTCCGAAATACCAGCAAATATTTTTTCACCCAATCTTGATGATACGTGGTGGTAATGATCAGTACACAAATACCACTTGGCTCACCAAATTTTTTTCTTCTAAGTTGAAGCGTTCGTCTACAGTAGCAGTTTTTATACTTAGGTTTCACTCTGTTCTCTCCTATATAGATAGATTAATTTGGAACTGTAAATCCTACATGGTTTGTAGTAGCTCTTTGAAACTTGACAAAATTAAGGAGTTCTCAGTTTTGTTTCTATGGATTGTTTCCTCTTTAAGTAGCCCTAGGCACTGTCTGGGGAAACGCACTTTCATTGAGAGGGGTTGCCAAGCTTCCAAGAAATTACCAGTTTCCGAAATACCAGCAAATATTTTTTTCACCCAATGTTGATGATACTTGGTGGTAATGATCAGTACACAAAACCCACTTGGCTCACCAAATTTTGGTCTTCTAGGTTGAGGTGTTCTTCTAGAGTAGCCTTTTTTTATGTTTAGGTTTCACTCTGTTCTCTCGTATATAGATAGATGAATTTGGAACTCTAAATCCAAATGGTTTGCAGTGGCTCTTTGAAACTTGACAAAATAAAGGAGTTCTCACTTTTGTCTCTAAGATTTGTTTCCTCTTCAAGTAGCCCTAGGCACAGACGGTGGAAAAGCACTTTCATTGAGAGGGGTTGCCAAGCTTCCAAGAAATTACCAGTTTCCGAAATACCAGCAAATATTTTTTCACCCAATCTTGATGATACTTGGTGGTAAGGATCAGTACACAAATCCCACTTGGCTCACCAAATTTTGTTCTTCTAGGTTGAAGCGTTCTTCTAGAGTAGCCTTTTTTTATGTTTAGGTTTCACTCTGTTCTCTCGTATATAGATAGATGAATTTGGAACTCTAAATCCAACATGGTTTTTAGTGGCTCTTTGAAACTTGACAAAATAAAGGAGTTCTCACTTTTGTCTCTAAGATTTGTTTCCTCTTCAAGTAGCCCTAGGCACAGACGGTGGAAAAGCACTTTCATTGAGAGGGGTTGCCAAGCTTCCAAGAAATTACCAGTTTCCGAAATACCAGCAAATATTTTTTCACCCAATCTTGATGATACTTGGTGGTAATGATCAGGACACAAATCCCACTTGGCTCACCAAATTTTGTTCTTCTAGGTTGAAGCGTTCTTCTAGAGTAGCCTTTTTTATGTTTAGGTTTCACTTTGTTTTCTCGTATATAGATAGATGAATTTGGAACTCTAAATCCAACATGGTTTGTAGTGGCTCTTTGAAACTTGACAAAATAAAGGAGTTTTCAGTTTTCTCTCTATGTTTTGTTTCCTCTTAAACTAGACCTAGGCACAGACGGTGGAAAAGCACTTTCATTGAGAGGGGTTGCCAAGCTTCCAAGAAATTACCAGTTTCCGAAATACCTGCAAATATTTTTTCACCCAATCTTGATGATACTTGCTGGTAATGATCAGTACACAAATCCCACTTGACTCACCAAATTTTGTTCTTCTAGGGTGAAGCGTTCGTCTACAGTAGCAGTTTTTATATTTAGGTTTCACTCTGTTCTCTCCTATATAGATAGATGAATGTGGAAATCTAAAACCAACATGGTTTGTAGTAGCTCTTTGAAACTTTCCAAAATAAAGGAGTTCTCAGTTTTGTCTCTATGATTTGTTTCCGCTTCATATAGCCCTAAGCAGAGACTGCGGGAAAGCCCTTTCATTGAAAGGGCTTGCCAAGCTTCCAAGAAATTACGAGTTTCTGAAATACCAGCAAACATTTTTTCACCCAATGTTGGTGATACGTGGTGGTAATGACAAGTACACAGATCCCACTTGGCTCACCAAATTTTGTTCTTCTAGGTTGAAGCGTTCATTTACAGTAGCAGTTTTTATTTTTGGGTTTCACTCTTTTCTCTCCTATATAAATGATGAATTTGGAACTCTAAATCCAACATGGTTTGTAGTAGCTCTTTGAAACTTGACAAAATAAAGGAGTTCTCAGTTTTGTCTCTATGGTTTGTTTTTTCTTCAAGTAGCCCTAGGCACAGATGGTGGAAAAGCACTTTCATTGAGAGGGATTGCCAAGCTTCCAAGAAATTATGATGTTTCCGAAATAGCAGCAAATATTTTTTCACCCAATCTTGATGATACTTGGTGGTAATGATCAGTACACAAATCCCACTTGACTAACCAAATTTTGTTCTTCTAGGTTGAAGCGTTCGTCTACAGTAGCAGTTTTTATATATAGGTTTCACTCTGTTCTCTGCTATATAGGTAGATGAATTTGGAACTCTAAATCCAACATGATATGTAGTAGCTCTTTGAAACTTGACAAAAGAAAGGAGTTTTCAGTTTTGTCTCTATGGTTTGTTTCCTCTTCAATTAGCCCTAGGCACCTATGGTGGAAAAGCACTTTCATTGACAGGGGTTTCCAAGCTTCTAAGAAATAACGAGTTCCCGAAATACCAGCAAATGTTTTTTCACCCAATGTTGATGATACTTGGTGATAATGATCAGTACACAAATCCCACTTAGCTCACCAAATTTTGTTCTTCTAGGTTGAAGCGTTCTTCTACAGTAACAGTTTATATGTTTAGGTTTCACTCTGTTCTCTCGTATATAGATAGATGAATTTGGAACTCTCAATCCAACATGGTTTGTAGTAGCTCTTTGAATCTTGACAAAGTAAAGGAGTTCTCAGTTTTGTCTCTATATTTGTTTCCGCTTCATGTAGCCCTAAGCAGAGACTGTGGAAAAGCACTTTCATTGAAAGTGGTTGCCAACCTTCCAAGAAATTACGAGTTTCCGAAATACCAGCAAATATTTTTTCACCCAATCTTGATAATACTTGGTTTTGAAGATCGGTACGCAAATCCCACTTGGCTCACCAAATTTTGTTCTTTTAGGTTGAAGCGTTCGTCTACAGTAGCAGTTTTTATATTTAGGTTTCACTCAGTTCTCTCCTATATAGATAGATGAATTTGGAACTCTAAATCCAATATGGTTTGTAGCAGCTCTGTGAAACTTGACAAAATAAAGGCGTTCTCAGTTTTTTCTCTATGATTTGTTTCCGCTTCAAGTAGCCCTAAGCAGAGACAGTGGAAAAGCACTTTCATTGAGAAGGTTGCCAAGCTTCTAAGAAATAACGGGTTTCCGCAATACCAGCAAATATTTTTTCATCCAATGTTGATGATACTTGGTGGTAATGATCAGTACACAAAACCCACTTGGCTCACCAAATTTTGTTCTTCTAGTTTGAAGCGTTCGTATACATTAGCAGTTTTTATTTTTAGGTTTCACTCTGTTCTCTCGTATATAGATAGATGAATTTGGAACTCGAAATCCACATGTTTTGTAGTGGCTCTTTGAAACTTGACAAAATAAAGGAGTTCTCAGTTTTGTCTTTATGGTTTGTTTCCTCTTCAAGTAGTCCTAGACACAGATGGTGGAAAAGCACTTTCATTGAGAGGGGTTGCCAACCTTCCAAGAAATTACCAGTTCCAATATACCAGCTAATATTTTTTCACCCAATCCTGATGATACTTGGTGGTAAGGATCGTTACACAAATCCCACTTGACTCACCAAGTTTTGTTCTTTGTTGTTGCGTTCGTTTTCAGTAGCAGTTTTTATTTTAAGGTTTTACTCTGTTCTCTCCTATATAAATAGATGAATTTGGAACTCTAAAACCAACATGGTTTGTAGTAGCTCTTTGAAATTGACAAAATAAAGGAGTTCTCAGTTTTGTCTCTATGATTTGTTTCTGCTTCAAGTAGGCCTAAGCAGAGACTTTGGAAAAGCACTTTCATTGAGAGGGGTTGCCAAGCTTCTAAGAAATAACGAGTTTCCGAATTACCAGCAAATATTTGTTCACCCAATCTTGATGATACTTGGTGGTGAAGATCGGTACACAAATCCCACTTGGCTCACCAAATTTTGTTCTTCTAGGTTGAAGCGTTCGTCTACAGTAGCAGTTTTTATATTTAGGTTTCACTCTGTTCTTTCCTACATAGATAGATGAATTTGGAACTCTAAATCCAATATGGTTTGTAGTAGCTCTTTGAAACTTGACAAAATAAAGGAGTTCTCAGTTTTGTCTCTGTGATTTGTTTCCGCTTCAAGTAGCCCTAAGCAGAGACTGTGGAAAAGCACATTCATTGTGAGGGGTTGCTAGGCTTCCAAGAAATTACCAGTTTCCGAAATACCAGCAAATATTTTTTCACCCAATCTTGATGATACTTGGTGGTAATGATCAGTACACAAATCCCACTTGACTAACCAAATTTTGTTCTTCTAGGTTGAAGCGTTCGTCTACAGTAGCAGTTTTTATATTTAGGTTTCACTCTGTTCTCTCCTACATAGATAGATGAATTTGGAACTCTAAAACCAACATGGTTTGTAGTAGCTCTTTGAAACTTGCCAAAATAAAGGAGTTCTCAGTTTTGTCTCCATGATTTGTTTCCGCTTCATATAGCCCTAAGCAGAGACTGCGGGAAAGCACTTTCATTGAACGGGCTTGCCAAGCTTCCAAGAAATTACGAGTTTCTGAAATACCAGCAAACATTTTTTCACCCAATGTTGGTGATACGTGGTGGTAATGACAAGTACTCAGATCCCACTTGGCTCACCAAATTTTGTTCTTCTAGGTTGAAGCGTTCATTTACAGTAGCAGTTTTTATTTTTAGGTTTCACTCTTTTCTCTCCTATATAAATGATGAATTTGGAACTCTAAATCCAACATGGTTTCTAGTAGCTCTTTGAAACTTGACAAAATAAAGGGGTTCTCAGTTTTGTCTCTATGATTTGTTTTTTCTTCAAGTAGCCCTAGGCACAGACGGTGGAAAAGCACTTTCATTGAGAGGGATTGCCAAGCTTCCAAGAAATTATGATTTTTCCGAAATAGCAGCAAATATTTTTTCACCCAATCTTGATGATACTTGGTGGTAATGATCAGTACACACATCCAACTTGGCTCAAAAATTTTGTTCTTCTAGGTTGAAGCGTTCATCTACAGTAGCAGTTTTTATATTTAGGTTTCACTCTGTCTCTCCTATATAGATAGATGAATTTGGAACTCTAAATCCAATATGGTTTGTAGTAGCTCTTTGAAACTTGACAAATAAAGGAGTTCTCAGTTTTGTCTCTATGATTTGTTCCCGCTTCATGTAGCCTTAAGCAGAGACTGTGGAAAAGCACTTTCATTGAAAGGGGTTTCCAAGCTTCCAAGAAATTACGAGTTTCCGAAATACCAGCAAATATTTTTTCACCCAATCTTGATGATACTTGGTGGTGAAGATCGGTACACAAATCCCACTTGGCTCACCAAATTTTGTTCTTCTAGGTTGAAGCGTTCGTGTACACTAGCAGTTTTTATATTTAGGTTTCATTCTGTTCTCTCCTATATAGATAGATGAATTTGGAACTCTAAATACAACATGGTTTGTAGTAGCTCTTTGAAACTTGACAAAATAAAGGAGTTCTCAGTTTTGTCTCTATGATTTGTTCCCGCTTCATGTAGCCCTAAGCAGAGACTGTGGAAAAGCACTTTCATTGAGAGGGGTTGCCAAGCTTCCAAGAAATTACGAGTTTCCTAAATACCAGCAAACATTTTTTCACCCAATGTTGATGATACGTGGTGGTAATGACATGTCCACAAATCCCACTTGGCTCACCAAATTTTGTTCTTCCGGGTTGAAGCGTTCTTCTACAGTAGCAGTTTTTATTTTTAGGTTTCACTCTGTTCTCTCCCATATAGATAGATAAATTTGGAACTCAAAATCCAACATGGTTTGTAGTAGCTCTTTGAAACTTGACAAAATAAAGGAGTTCTCAGTTTTCTCTCTATGGTTTGTTTCCTCTTCAAGTAGCCCTAGGCACAGATGGTGGAAAAGCACTTGCATTGAGAGGGATTGCCAAGCTTCCAAGAAATTATGATGTTTCCGAAATAGCAGCAAATATTTTTTCAACCAATCTTGATGATACTTGGTGGTAATGATCAGTACACACATCCCACTTGGCTCAAAAATTTTGTTCTTCTAGGTTGAAGCGTTCATCTACAGTAGCAGTTTTTATATTTAGGTTTCACTCTGTTCTCTGCTATATAGGTAGATGAATTTGGAATTCTAAATCCAACATGATTTGTAGTAGCTCTTTGAAACATGACAAAAGAAAGGAGTTCTCAGTTTTGTTTCTATGGTTTGTTTCCTCTTCAATTAGCCCTAGGCACCTAAGTTGGAAAAGCACTTTCATTGAGAGGGGTTTCCAAGCTTCTAAGAAATAACGAGTTCCCGAAATACCAGCAAATGTTTTTTCACCCAATGTTGATGATCCTTGGTGGTAATGATCAGTACACAAATCCCACTTGGCTCACCAAATTTTGTTCTTCTAGGTTGAAGCGTTCTTCTACAGTAGCAGTTTATATGTTTAGGTTTCACTCTGTTCTCTCGTGTATAGATAGATGAATTTGGCACTCTCATTCCAACATGGTTTGTAGTAGCTCTTTGAAACTTGACAAAGTAAAGGAGTTCTCAGTTTTGTCTCTAGATTTGTTTCCGCTTCATGTAGCCCTAAGCAGAGACTGTGGAAAAGCACTTTCATTGAAAGGGGTTGCCAACCTTCCAAGAAATTCCGAGTTTCCGATATATCAGCAAATATTTTTTCACCCAATCTTGATAATACTTGCATTTGAAGATCGGTACGCAAATCCCACTTGGCTCACCAAATTTTGTTCTTCTAGGTTGAAGCGTTGGTCTACAGTAGCAGTATTTATATTTAGGTTTCACTCAGTTCTCTCCTATATAGATAGATGAATTTGGAACTCTAAATCCAATATGGTTTGTAGTAGCTCTGTGAAACTTGACAAAATAAAGGCGTTCTCAGTTTTTTCTCTATGATTTGTTTCCGCTTCAAGTAGCCCTAAGCAGAGATGTGGAAAAGCACTTTCATTGAGAGGGTTGCCAAGCTTCTAAGAAATAACGAGTTTCTGCAATACCAGCAAATATTTTTTCAGCCAATGTTGATGATACCTGGTGGTAATGATGAGTACACAAATCCCACTTGGCTCACCAAATTTTGCTCTTCTAGATTGAAGCATTCGTATACAGTAGCAGTTTTTATTTTTAGGTTTCACTCTGTTCTCTCGTATATAGATAGATGAATTAGGAACTCGAAATCCAACATGTTTTGTAGTGGCACTTTGAAACTTGACAAAATAAAGGAGTTCTCAGTTTTGTCTCTATGGTTTGTTTCCTCTTCAAGTAGCCCTAGGCACAGATGGTGGAAAAGCACTTACATTGAGAGGGGTTGCCAAGCTTCCAAGAAATGACCAGTTTCCGATATACCAGCAAATATTTTTTCACCCAATCTTGATGATACTTGGTGGTAATGATCGGTACACAAATCCCACTAGACTCACCCAATTTTGTTCTTTGTTGTTGCGTTCGTTTTCAGTAGCAGTTTTTATTTTTAGGTTTCACTCTGTTCTCTCCTATATAGATAGATGAATTTGGAACTGTAAATCCAACATGTTTTGTAGTAGCTCTTTGAAACTTGACAAAATATAAGAGTTCTCAGATTTCTCTCTATGGTTTGTTTCCTCTTCAAGTAGCCCTGGCACAGACTGTGGAAAAGCACTTTCATTGAGAGGGGTTGCCAAGCTTCTAAGGAATAACGAGTTTCCGAAATACCAGCAAATATTTTTTCACCCAATCTTGATGATACTTGGTGGTAAGGACAAGGACACAAATCCCACTTGGCTCACCAATTCTGTTCTTCTAGGTTGAAGCATTCGTCTACAGTAGCAGTTTTTATTTTTAGGTTTTACTCTGTTCTCTCCCATATAGATAGATGAATTTGGAACTCTAAATCCAATATGGTTTGTAGTAGCTCTTTGAAACTTGACAAAAAAAAAGGAGTTCTCACTTTTGTCTCTATGATTTGTTTCCGCTTCAAGTAGCCCTAAGCAGAGACTGTGGAAAAGCACTGTCATTGAGAGGGGTTGCCAAGCTTCCAAGAAATTACGAGTTTCCGAAATACCAGCAAATATTTTTTCACCCAATCTTGATGATATGGGGTGGTAATGACAAGTCCCCACATCCCACTTGGCTCACCAAATTTTGTTCTTCTAGGTTGAAGCGTTCATCTACAGTAGAAGTTTATATATTTAGGTTTCACTCTGTTCTCTGCTATATAGGTAGATGAATTTGGAAGTCTAAAGCCAACATGATTTGTAGTAGCTCTTTGAAACTTGACAAAAGAAAGGAGTTCTCAGTTTTGTCTCTATGGTTTGTTTCCTCTTCAAGTAGCCCTTGGCACCGACGGTACAAAAGGACTTTCATTGAGAGGGGTTTCCAAGCTTCAAAGAAATAACGAGTTTCCAAAATACCAGCAAATATTTTTTCACCAAATGTTGATGATACTTGGTGGTAATTATCAGTACAGAAAACCCAATAGGCTCACCAAATTTTGTTTTTCTAGATTGAGGCGTTCGTCTACAGTAGCAGTTTTTATATTTAGGTTTCACTCTGTTCTCTCCTATATAGATAGATGAATTTGCAACTGTAAATCCAACATGGTTGTAGTAGCTCTTTGAAACTTGACAAAATAAAGGAGTTCTCAGTTTTGTCTCTATGATTTGTTTCCGCTTCATATAGCCCTAAGCAGAGACT